>NW_013666407.1:110292-136828 GCF_000517525.1 Limulus polyphemus
GTTTAACGTTGAATATTATTTATGATTTTAACTGTATACGCAAGTGCCAAAATACAATAATTATGAAAATATCTGTTTTGAAATAGTCTATAAGCTAGTTTTCAGAGCCTAAAAACTAAAATCTGGCATGTAATGAACGTGCAGTGTGAAGACATAATGTAGTTGGTGTCAGAAAATAAATATTTTTGACTATAATCCACGTGTTCGAATCCTTTATTCATTTATTTATGTAGTGCATTTCCTTAATATGATGTCACGTAATAACTTTAGTGTTTGTTTCCATCTAATGTTACACAGATGAAAAATATAGTCTCTAACTGTAATAGTAATATTAGCATAATGTACAAAAGTCGTATGAATACTAATTCAGTATTTTATAAAGTAAAATATGTATGCAAGTAGAACATTAGTCTATCTCGAAGTCTTGTTAACCCTTCAACTGTGGTTGACATAATATGAAGCAAGCATTTTGTTTACAACATTTCAAATGGCACACCACTACTTTGGTGGCCTGGAAAGTTGTGCGGGTGCTGTGCATCATCCCAGTACAGTATTCAAGCAATGCCATGCACCTACACTTCAGTTACCCACATGCTGTCATGGCTGAAGGACCTAGTACACCTTGTGCATCTGCCGCTCCCAGATGCAAACTCCACATCCAGGAGTATTTTATGCCATCAAAAATTATTAGAACTTAGTAATGAAAGTAAAGATAAAGTGTTATTATCCTCTAATGAAGAATACGAGGTGTATTTTCGAGAAATATACTCAGGTGCAACTGATGTAGAAGAAGAGAATGACGGGGTAAAAGAGCATAGTAGTGTTGCATACCCCTTCCCCCCCAAGACCAGCGCGTCGTCCCGTGACACAGGCTGATGTACAACCCTTTGTCTAGTCTCATGAAGATAGTTTTGGCTCGGAAATTGATGCTTTTGATTCCAAAAATTCCAGAATATTAGAATAACAGTAAGGATGATGATGAAAAAAAAAGAATATTTCGAAACCTTCTTGGATGATGAAGTGATGAATTCTAGTGAAGTTTGTGAAACCAACAAATACGGGGATTTTGTCACTTCTCAGTCTCAGTTTTTGGTACACTCAAGGATTCATCTATGGGTTAATACAACCATCAGTAAAGTGTATGTGTTTCTAGCATTACTTATGCTAATGCTACATGTAAAAACATGTTATTACTGACTATTTGAAGCACGTATATGGTCAGGGATTACTTCCTCTTACTTTTATGCTTTATTCAATTTGCCGATAATCTAATCCCGGTTCTGAGCGATTAGCTATAGAAAATAAGATACCTATTTAGAATGCTGAAGGACAGGGTTACCAAGTTCTTTTATTCTTTCTGTAAGCTTATGATAGAAGAATCTCTCGTCCTATTCAATGGGAAGCTTCTCTTCAAGCAATATATACCATCAAAGATGCACTTGTTAGGCATAAATATTTTTGTATTGTGTCATTGTGAGACAGGTATCATTTTGAATATGATAATATACACGGCAACTGATCTTGACACCCCATCAGATGATCCGGTGGGCATATCAGATGCCATTGTAAAAAAATGATGGACAAATACATGGTGAAGGGACATATCCTTTATACTGACAAATGGTATACGAGTCCTTCTTTATGTCGTATTTTGGATGAAAATAACTGTCCGTGTCAATCAAAAGTATATGCATAAATTCAAGCAAACTGTAAAACGTAGGGACATTGATCTCTGGAATTTCAGGAATATTTTGGGTTTCAGTTGGCATGAAAAGAGAGGCATCACCTTGTTTACCACCATCTACAAAGGCACCATGACAGACTACACAGTAAACATGTGTATGGTTGACAAATCAGATATGCAAATCAGTGTTGTGGAGTGCCTCAGTAAGTCTGTCCAGTGGTATAAGAAGATTTTCCTCCATCTTGTTGACGTTGTCCTCTTTAAGGATGAAGTTGTGGGTGTTCAGTTACAACATTGTTCTGTAAATCCTCAAGAAATATGGAACTTCCACACCAACAAAACCAGGACAACATCAATTATCTGCACCTGATTGGAGTTATAAAACGTGAAAAATAATCATTGGATATATAATTGAAGGACCTTCTAAGATTATGATTGTCAACTCTTTTTTTGGTTACAAACTATCTTCATTTGTAAAAAAAAAATATGTATTTAATGCTTTGGTGAGCTTTCAAGATTAAATGTTATAGTATAATAGATTTTTCTGATTTTTCAACAAATGTTTAATATATACGTTTGAATCATTATAAAGTGGCATGACTTTAGTCTTGTACACATCATTACCAACTAGAAATGATATATTTACCAAAAGGCATATATCTCTGTGTGTGTTGCAATATTTCCTAATTCCTGACCTATATTTTCATTGCTATTGATCTTTTATTCTAACAGCTTTATAAGGGTACTAGTGGTTTGGTCACTTGACATCCACTACTGCCCTTTGCATTTTCCAAAATTATTTAACATGTTATTGGTCTTGTGGTTTAAAAAGTTAGATACATTGATTGGGGTGTGGTCTCAGACAAGTATTTTAGCAATAGGACTGAAAGAGTGATCTATCTGTATTAAACGTTCGTTTTTCGAAATGGTGAGAATATTACTAATCGAACCTATGTGTATAAGGTTCCAAGTTGTTTGTTATTAAGCACAAAGTTACACAAAGGGCTATATGTGCTCTTTCCACCACGGGTATCGAAACCCGGTTTCTAGCAGTATAAGTCAGGAGACATACCACTGTGCCACTGGGGGCCTTAAGGCTCCAAACTAGCAGAAAACAAGTTCTAGACAAAGACTTATGAATAGTAATGGTTAAACATAACTATATTCATAGATCCTATAAGCTTTAGCAGAACAAACCAGCTTATACAGCTAAACATGAAATTATGATATATCATTTAGAGATTTGAATAAGCATCCTTTTCTATGTTAATAGACGTTATACAATATATTAATTATAGACATGAATTAGCAATAAGTGTGTTTTGTATAAAACACCAGAAAATGTAAAAGTATGTCATGTAAGTTAAATATAGAAGCAAAAACTATAAAAATAATGAAGTATTGCACAAAGTGTTTTATAAATCAAGTGAAGAGTAATTGTAAAAGTATGTAAAGTAAATTATAGAGTTTAATATTTCTCTCCTTCAAATAATGAATAAATTAAGATAGTGCATGTAATAAAATCTAACATATGTAACAATTAGTTATCTCATTAATAGAATAATTAAATCTAGATTATAATATTGATTATGTAATCACATATTGAGACAGGTTGAGACACCTGCTCTAGGAGTACTAACCCTAGTAACATACTTTGCCATCCATCTATAGAATCTTAGTAACACTGGCTGGCTATGGAACAGCATCCACATATAGAACCTTAGAAACACCACCAGTCTATAGAAGCTCAACATAAGATCATCTACCTATAAAATCTTAGTAAGATCATCCATTTATAGAATCTTGGTAAGATCATCCACCTATAGAATCTTAGCAACACCATCAGTCTATAGAAGCTCAACATAGGATCATCCACCTAGTGAACCTCAAGAACAGCATCTGCCTATAGAACCTTTGTAAAACAATCCACCTAGTAACACCATCTGCTTTTGCAAAACGTATGCAAATAAATATATAAACATAAACTATAAACACAAGCTGGGACAAGTTGAAATCTGTGTGCAATCCTATGGAAGTATAGTAACACTGTCTGTCTATAGAAACACCATCTGCCTTTGTAAAACACATACAGTGTTCCTAGTAAAGCCATCCATCTATAGAACCTGAGTAAATTCATCCACCTACAGAAGCTTAATAACACAATCCATCTACAGATCCTTGGTAATGGCATCCACTCTAAGGATTATAACTTCTAGCAAAACGCTCTCTGGCAGCAGACAATTTACGTCGTCAACTGTCGAGACAGCATGGTATCTTCCTGCCCTCTGGTGCTACTTTGTGAATCTATGACGTCACTTCTGACACAGGGGTACAGTGGTAACTACTAAAAATGAATATATTAAATCAGTTTTTTTCGCAAGAGAAAAACACTGAGGTGAGTGAAAAACTAAAATAATTCCAAATGGATACATTTTGAATTGTATTAAAAGCAAGCATATTTCTTGCACAATATTAAAGTATATAAATTAACCGCCTTTTCACCAGCTTATAGTCACGTTACACAACGTTCAATATTACTCATTTAATATACACACAAGTATATCTCATTCGATCTATGCCCATATATATATTAATATCTTTACAAATACTGTTACTCCTTTATATTAGCCCCTATCCACCTTACATCTGTTTATTTTAGAACTGGCCTGTTATCTTGAGCATTAAAAATATCTACATCAAAATGTTTTTGGTATTTACGTATCTTCCTTAATCTTTACGTAGACTCTATATGTAGCGATGGCCAAGATACTCAATAGGCATGATAAAAATATACATGCTACAAAATCAACAATGACGGAGAGTTTTAGTTTAAAACATGATTGCCACTCACTTTTATTTAATATTTAACCAACAAGCCCCAATACAAGGCAAGAAACCATCGCTAAAATACGAAACCAGAAAGTGACCAATACACCAAATTATTCATCTTTTTTCTTGTTTCAGTCGAGATCACTCTACAACTATTTTATCACTCACGTCAGTTAAAGTCTAAATCAATTCTATGTGTTTCTGGGCAGTGCACGATGTCATCTGTCATCGCTTAGTCTTAATTAATAGTAGTAATAAAAAATCATGAAGTTAGCTTTTTTACAGAAATCTCGTTTTCCTTTGAATAATAAATGAACATTGGATGACTGTAACATGTATACTACTCAATGATTTGTACATTATACAATCGGTGTCTTTAGGGAGCCAACCCCTATATGAAGTGCAGAAGTAAAAAAAAATCAGTACACATAATATTAAATTTTATTACACATATTCATAGAATACACTAACTTTCAGTGGGGGGGGACGTCACAAAACAAGTAATGAAAATATTAAATGTAAAATAATGTGCGAACGACAGTGCCCTCCAAAATGCAAACAATAATATAGGGATGATACAGCTGCACATATATCATTCCCACATGATTTTCAATATTAAAATGTAATGCTACACTGTAAAATGCATACTTGACTATAATGTTACTGCAGTTAGAAACTATATATTTCTGACTGTTGATATGCAGTTTGTTTATCATAACAGTCTGTTCATGTCAGGGTAGACATCAGTGTAGAGCAAGTAAGAGCCTAGGACTTACGTACCAGGAAAACCAAGTTGAGTCAAAACATGTCTTGGTTATTACAGACTGCTACAGACTCTAACTACTAGATCAGTCAAATTGACCGACCTCGCAGTCATTTTTATACTCGTGCATTTTGCAGTGTAGCATTAAAGTTTAATATTGAAAGTTACGTAGGGAAGATCTATTTATAGCTGAATCATCCTTATATTCTTATTTGCATTCTTTTTGGCACTGCCATCCCTACATCATTTTACATTTACAAAATGTTTTTTATTACTTACTTATGTTATTAACCAGATTCTACTGAGTTTAACATTTACTAACTTTTTTCATACTTCATAACGGAAGTCTAATATTCTACTCATTTGGTTTATGTAATCTTATTCTTGCGACAGTGCAGCCTCTATGAACATTTGAGTTATGAAAACGATTGCCCTATTTGATTGATATTTTTTTGGGAATTGCACACTTAAGGTGTTAATTAGTTTGTAAAGCAATGAATATGCCCAAAGAAATAAATACAACAAATAAATAAACTTCATGACAAGTTTTCAAAACACCGAGAAAAACTTATTGATGTATATATATATTTTTCGTGTATTGAAGTCTGATAGTGCAGAGTTGTTAATTGAAGGTTCTTCTGCCACGAACTTCTATAACATTTTAATTTGTAATATACCATTTACATGTGCATGTTTACTTTCACTTCATACAAAAGATTTTATTCTATTTTATTACATTTGGGACAAAAATTCTTGAGATATTCTTTAATTTTTGAAGCGTGAGATGAGAGTAGCATAGTAAATGTACATGATGTATACACACATTGTTTACGATTATAAGTAAATTAGCTTTCAATAAAATGATAAAATTATAAAAATAGTGTTTGACTGGCTAAACTGGAACGAATTTCTACAATTATATTTACAGTTCCTTTGGGGTTTGCTTCTTCACAGTGTTATTTGGAATCAGACGTAATTGCTTTTGTACACCTAATAAAAACTATCAAACAAATCAGTAAACCATATAAGAGTACGCGCGAGCCTTTTGAAGAAAAGGAATATTGTAAACTTAATTTACATAAAATGAAAACAAGTAAATTGGCAGATATTTGGAACAAGATCAATAGAGGTTTAATACTAACAAAAGCTACGTTTGAAGTACTCATTTCAATATTGAAGACTACTTGAAGACCAAAGAAATAGTTCGTGTGTATTTTTCGTCGAAACATGAATGTTTGCTTTGAATAACAGAATACGCTATAAATACATTAAACGATATTATTAAACAGTGAATATTTGTATAAAGATAAAGTATGATTCAATAGCTAATATTTTTTTAGGACAGACTGTTTTATTTTTCGATATTTTTGAAAACGTGTGAATAGGATTTACTGTATTATGTAAAAAGTGACTACTTGAGACTTTATTCTCACCAAAATGTATTTATTTCCTCAGTCAGTTGACATATCACAGACAAATAAACCAAGCATAAATCCACTCACAGCTTAAAAGCGGTTTGCAAGCGGATGAAGTTCATGCATTACAGAGTTTTGTATTTTCATACAAATAAATATCAGAGATGTAAATACTTATCTTATATATTTATATGCTTATGTATATAACATAAATGTCGTTGAAAACTAAGGTACGTAAAAAAAACGAACACAAGATTTTTTGCGTCTTTTTTTTTGCGATTACCTAAAAGTCTGTTTTGATTTTGACGTACAGAAATTACATGGTTCAAAGATTAGTTTTGGAACATTATTTCTTCACGCTGAACTACAGAAAATTCATTGATTCTCTATATTTAACAAATAGTTGGACAACGAAGGCTTTTTCTTATATTTTTGACACAAAAAGAACCATTATAAATGCTTAATAATCAGTTAATTAATACTTTTAAACATGAAAAAAAAAAGTTTTACCTGTGTGTTGCAGCTGGTTGATTGGCAAACAATATCTTTAGGTTTAACATTAAATAACGCTTGGCCAATGTTTACTTTATTTGATTGTTTGAGATAATTGAGTAGGACCACACGTCCATAAGTTTTAGCTGATAGCCTAGAGAGAAGGCAGTTAGTCAAGATAACTCGTTTCCAAATATTCGGCTACTTTAATCAAATAGTGGGATTTGACCGTCACACATATATGACTCTCAAGTTACGGAGCACGATTTTACGGCAACGAGAAACAAACCACCGAGCCATGCTGAGCCTCAGTCTTTGACAGTCGGCTTAGCAATAATTGTTTTTAAGCTTAAATATATAAATTAAATTCTAGTTTTAATTTTACCTAGCTAGTTGCCAAAAATGTTTTAGGTTTACTCAAAATAAAGGTTTTTCTCTCTCTTGTCTCAGTTCTATGAGTTTCAGAATTATAAATGTAAAATTCGGGGATCGAACCTTGCCGTTCGCACAGTACAAATATACCATTGTGCGGTTTTCTGCTCAGCTACCAAGAAACAAATAAAGAAGAGCGAATGTTTGTGCTCGTTTCACAACAAGTTGACTAAGGAATGTATATTAATTCAAACTTGAGAGTCAACTTCTTTGTTCTCTGAGAAAAAATTAAACACTTTGTTTTGAAGTTCTATAGCAAAATGAAGTTATATATATATATATATATATATATAGTTATTTATTTAACAACAGGTGCGTTGATAAATATGTTTTGAAGCTCAAATATGAAAATTAACTTACTTAACATTTAGTAGGCTAAAGAGGCAAGTTTCATATGCTTAGACATTTTGGAATGTTGAAAATATCTAGCCATCAGTCAGGAATACACATAAACATTAAGATATAAAGTAATTCACTTTTCTATACTGTACTTAATACGGCACACTACAGGTTTCCATCATTTGTTAACTACATGTATTTGATAATAGACTTAAATCCAACAACTTTCTAATTCATCCAGTTTTTTAATCCAAATAACTTTCTGTGATGAAATCTGTTCTCCACTAACTCTCCAGTCGGTGGAATATACTCACAGTAACTCTGCCAGGTCATAGCAAGTAACATCACCAAACTGTAGTTTTCTGAATTTTATTGTTTCTCCCGTGTGTATTAGTTTATCTGTGTAATTTGGTGAAACGTTTTTCTTATGAGGATTAGTGCGAGTTTGTAGATTTTTATAACAGTTTTATTCCACAAAGTATACGTAATAGTAAGGTTTCAGAATGAAGACACATATATTTGCTAGTTTGTTCCTCCGTCTCGGAAGAGATTGAGCACAGCCCAGGGATACGAAGTAGTGTCGAATTAACAACATAAAAAAACAACAACGTGTGAAAGAACTGTCGTTCTGGAGGTCATCTTCTTACAAAACTCACCACAAGAAGTACGAAGATACACTTTACCAACAAAGTTGTAGTGTCAGAACTGCTGGATGCAGAGGAGCTGGTATCGTGCTGCATGGCCGCAGATTTTTCACCTGTATTGGATGAAATTTGAAAATATTATACATTAAATCATATATTTTATATGTAAATTCATTACTACGACATAAATCACAAACAGTTTGAGTTCATCTTAACGATGATTCTTTTACATATAACTGACGTTATAGAAACGTCTCACTATGGAATAACATTTTTTGAATATTTGATGAAGAATTTCCAGTAAATGGATTAAACAACAGAGAGTAGAGGAAATTTATTCTTACTTTCAGGATATTTATGTTCGGTTAACATACGTTTCTTATCTACAAGGTGTAAGAGCTTTTTACCAATGTTGAATGTGAATCAACGTTAGTCACTACAGATATGCCTCAATAAGTTATTATGTCTGGGAGATAAATTATTGCCGTAAGACCTTTTGAGAATGAATACTAATTTGAACACCTATAAGCATGACAGGGGGTGAGTTACACGATCTTGGGATGCATCATTTTTTTTATTTTTCTGTATGGTACCTTACATATCAGTAAATCCACTGTTAGTTCAGCGACAAGTCTGAGATCTTACAACGCTAAATTCGGGATTTGATACTCGCGATGGGCACAGGTAGCTTTGTACCTAATAACAAAGAAACAAACATAACAGTAAACTATACGAAACATTTTACTTCAGATTGTTTGAATTTCGCACAAAGCTACTCTGGAGCAATCTGTGAAAGTTGTTCCTAATTTCAAATGACAGATTAGAGAGAAGGCTACTCTTTATCAACAAAAAGTTTATTGGATTGTCAATTATAACGCTCCTACTGAAAGGAAGATCATATTTGTTTTGGGGATTCGAATCTGCGATCCGTAGATTGCGAATCGAGCACACTTACTACCAGGCCATGCCAGGTCGGTTTGACTTCAGAATGCTGTTTTTAAAATTATGTCCTGATAGCATTAGTACTTATTTTTCATATTAGTTATTAGCAAACAAACCATAGATATGCAAAAAATGAAATAAAATAATTTGAAAATTTCGTAGGTTGTATGGCGTCAAGTTTAATATACTATGAAAATAATCTGCACAAGAATACAGTCACGTGCTGATAGCTTACACTGTGATTGGCTGTCATCAAGCCAATAAAGTAGTGTCACACCAGCAAAGTGCTAATAAATGTACACTACTGTTAGCAGTAATGTGTACTGTACACTCATGTCTTTCACGAAAAAAAGTGCCACATGAAAGGTTTGATCGCTGAAGATTATTTTATGCAACAAATTAAGATAAAATTGCACTATTCAGTAACGGTGGGGTGGAAGGAAACACCTCAGAGAGTACATAAAACTAGTATTTTTAAGATACAAGGAGTTGAAATAGAAACCCCCAAAGTGATGCTAAGTATCTCAGACTATTATATCTACCCGACACATAAGAATCCAGTAGATTTATTATCAATGTCGAAGATGCCAATACAGATTTGAATATTACCTCCAGTTCAGCAAGATACATAATAGTGCGAAGTTCCATCAGAGGATATGTAGCTATTGAAATACTAATGCTTAGTTAAGCTAACCAAACTAATATGCTCAACTGGACATCAAACTTCAACTAATGGAATGAGTAAGGCTGGAGGATAGTGCTCTATACAGATTTAGCCAAATTCAAATTGTTTACAGACAATCTATGATAGTGTGTTTGATGGTAGAGAGGATAAAGGAATCACTGTCAACGTAAAACATCGACAGTGAAGCATGCTGGGTACTGATACAAACGTGGACTGTATCTCAGGCAATTTGTTTTTCAAAGTCTACAAAAAAATGGATACCTCGACTGCTCACAGGTACAAACTGATTTTTGTCCATCATGACATTCTTTCAGGAGTAAGACCTGTAAGGCAGGATTTCAACAAGACAGTGGTCCCAAGCATTCAGATGAAAAAAAGCCAATAGAACACTCGCAACCATGGCTAAATTTGATATTAATATCATTAAAGCTGTATGAGTTAATATGAAATCTGAGAAAGTCACACATCAACCGAAAAATTAGACTGAATTCTGAGAAATAATCCAGGGTATTTGAAGCAATCTTTAATACTTATACATTGATCATTGACACACGTATGGTATCAGGTATTTGGAACAATACTTAACAATTATACATTGTTCATTGACACACGTATGGTATCAGGTATTTGGAACAATACTTAACAATTATACATTGTTCATTGACACACGTATGGTATCAGGTATTTGGAACAATATTTAATACTTATACATTGTTCATTGGCACATGTATGGTATCAGGTATTTGGAACAATATTTAACAATGATACATTGATCATGGACACACGTACGGTAATCAGGTATTTGGAACAATATTTAACAATGATACATTGATCATGGACACATGTACGGTATCAGGTATTTGGAAGAATATTTAACAATATACATTGATCATTGACACACGTACGGTATCAGGTATTTGGAACAATATTTAACAATGATACATTGATCATTGACACACGTATGGCATCAAGAAAAAATATGCACATCTCTATTTAAATAAAATATGCTAGATCTGTTTGTTCTCTTTTCATTTGTATTTTCTGCAATAATATATTGTAATAATCATAAATTGGTCTTAAGATTACACTTAATCGTAGATTCTGTCGCCTGTTTGTGTATCATCTGCTCGTTTCCATATTTATCTCCAATACTATTGTGCATGTGTCAGTGATGTAGATGGACGCCACTATGTGTGTGTAGAGAGATGTAAATATATTTTACCTAAAATGTTTAATACCGAGTTCATTCGTTCGTAGATTAGGTTCGTTCTCTTATCAACCTAGTTATATAACATACGGCGTAATCTTTCATATATATACATATACATACACACACATATGTATATATATATATATATATACGTGTGTGTGTGTTTGCGTGTACATTAAATCTGAAGACATTACGTACTCACAGACATATATAACGTTTCGACACTGTTTATCTCAACTCATAGAACGTAAATTTATTTCCAGCATCTGACATCTAACATAAAATAGTTTGATGTAAACGATCGATATCAATAAAATTTATATTCCTTTTTAATATAATTACTCCTAAAGGTAGAATGTCTTTAAGATATCATTTAAGAAGGCTATTACAAATACTTGCCTCTAGAAAGAGAGAGAAGCTTTAGCTAGCTACTACTACTTGGCGATTGTGTTCAAAGTTGCATATCATTACAGATAATGTTATTTTTGTGGCTACTGAAATCTCTATAGCCGCTCTATATTTGGGTATATTTTTGAGAACTTACTAGGAGGTATGTTGAAGACAAAATGTACCAAGTCTTCTTGAAAGTGTCATCCATTTGAAAAAAGAAAAGATGAATCCATTGTTACTGGCATTTGAGCTAGTGCGACATCACCACATTCTTATCTCAGTGTTCGGTTATCAAGAACGCCTCGTAAATCTTCCAATAAAAGCGAGTACAAAGCATCTATATTATCATGCTGAACGTGAGGAATCAAAAAGAAGTAACTGATCTCCAAAGATACTTCCAAAACACTTTTAGTTTTTGCTTGTGGGAAATACCATAGTGACTGGGCATTATGTAGGAACGATTAACAACAATACAACCCCGGCCAAGTGCCAGCAGAAGATAAGAAAAAAACTTTTATATTCAAATTAATTTATTTAAAATTGAATATGCAAACACGCTCAAAAATACTGACTTTCCTCGAAGTATATCCAAGACAAGTTAAACAGTCAACTCTAATCGACGTGTTTTTCAATGAAACTTAATATGAGGGATTATAATTAATCTTAGAGGCTCATTACAATTGCTTCCTGTACTCTTTGATTAATGATAAATAATTTAATGTAGAAATAATTTCCTTTTTACTTCGAAATGGTGCAAAACTATATTATTTTTCTGGCCATGGCTTCCAGTTAAAGTAAAGTCTGTTCTCTTGTTTGACATATCTCTGTCTTCTTGAATAAGCTTTACACTTTTCGTTCTTTCATAAGACTCCTTCATCGCCAAAATTTAATATTATATTGATAGCTGCTTATGAAATGTGAACATTTATTATATTGGAAGAAAAACATTGAATATTGTGGTGGAAGATGGCAACACAAACTAAAGTTAATTTGTTACTAATTTACATAATGTTTACAAAGTAATGTGTAAAATGGTACATACCAGGTAATGCTAAGCCAAATGATATAAACACGATTCACAAACATGTTTCATAATGTTTCAAATTCATAAAGACCAAAATTATATTAGTTTTATTTTAACTTATTCAGGACACTATTTTACAAATTTGTTTAAATATATTCAATACTATTTTATTGATATAATTGAGAAATTTAAAATGATCTTCTAAAGTGATTCAAAAATGAAACTGTGTCGCTTGAATATATACAATTTTTATAGCACAAAGATTTGACGATTTTAGTTAGTCCCATTGTTGATCAAAAACCCTTAGTAAAAATAAATCAAGCTTCTTAATTACATAATCCTTACATTCTTTTCAAGAGACGCCGATAATGAAATAGATCAGCAAATGTACATAGAGCGATATATTAGCACTAATGTCAGGATCACATATTTTCGTCTGTAATCCTACATTCTCGGATCCCACTGAAGATGTTTCAAGGAAATGTCACATATGTCTATACTTTCCTCCAGTGGAATGAAGTGAGAACCACTTTCTATATTTATGAGAATTGTGTAATGTGATATATTTTTAGTTTATGTATCACGCAGGTAGAAATGGTAGAGACAATGATGCCGCTAAAAACATTTAAACAAATTTATAAAATAGTGTCTTGAAAAGGTTAAAATAAAACTAATATAATTTTGGTCCTTAGGAATTTGAAACATTATGAAACATATTTGTGAATCGTGTTTACATCATTTGGTGTTGAAAACATTCAGATTTGAGGTTATGTTTAAGTGCTATTGATGCATAAGTTCGTAACTTTTAAATAATTAATTACTGTATGTTAACTATGTATGAAATTTAGAATAGGTGTTATCTTTACTTTATGTTAGACTTATTTAACTACACGTTTAGATATTCTAATCAAAAGCATTTAATGTCAAAGGTATGACGTACGTATACTTAGTGGGGCACTTAGGAGATGTATCAGTTTACTTCTACGTTCCTAAAACTCTGCCAGTTTTAAGTTTAAAGCTATCGACGTTTTTCGTAAGATTTGATACTGCTTGCTCGCATTATTCCCTCAAATACGATAAGTATCGATATACACGGTGTCCCAAGAAACAGAGGCTCCCTTGTGATTTACTGCTTACTGGAGTTGGTAATGATAAGTTTAAATAATATGTTAATGGATTATTATTATTAGTGAAACCCACATTCCTAATAACTAATGAGGATTTACTAATTTACTAATCCTTTCTTTTTGATTTACAGGTATTTTGCATCCGACAACTGATCAAAGAATTTTTCTCATTGACAGAGTACAAAAGTGTATAAATGTGAATAAAGAACGCTTTCAGCATTTAATGTAATTGTAATGTTTGAAATATTTAATAAAACTCGTGTTATAATATTTTACATTATAAAATGTTTTCAAAACAATGGGGCCTCCTTATACTGGTGCACTCTGTATAATAATACAAACAGCAATGATTGTATATATATATAGATAGATAGATAGATATAGATTAATCGTGTTTGTATAAAGTGTGCAGATAATTTTTATCAATACCATTATAGAAATTGATTTGATAATGCTCATATCATAAGCTCACTAGGTGTTATAATAATTATATTTTATTGAAAGTTCCTTTTTTTGTGTGTTTGTGTGTCGACAGCTTGATGTTTTACTTCACACCATATACACACACACCCCACATATTTGAACACTATAATCCATTAGTGAGAAAGCTAACATCCAGTTAAATACAGTATGATTTCTTTATCTATTTAGCCCTTACCGTTCAACACATGAACATATACGCTGGTTGGTCCAGCATTGGAAGGGCCGCACGTGTAATTTCCACTGTCTGTTGGTTCAGCGTCTTTAATGTAGAGTGTGCTAATGGCCGTGTCTTCGCTGTTCTTCTCTACAGAAATCTTTCCCCGACTGGAGTCGTAGTTGATCATCCGCTGATTGTGGTACCAGAAAACAAATACAGGGGGTTCAGGGCTGTTGCTGATTACACAAGTCAAGTTAATGGAGCTTTTTGTCTTGACGTAGCGGATAGCTTCACCCTCTATCGTAGTCTCTGCCACTTTAAAATACAAACAAGAATTATCTGATTGTCAAGTTGAAAGATGTACAGAATACGCCACTGCCTAATGAATTTGACACTGTGGACTCTGTGTGGAGGTTTAGCAAGAATTCTTAAACGTATTAAGCGTCAAACACTCCAAGAAGTTGAGATCCATAAATAACATTTTATCCTTTACCTGACTCTCCAAAGTTTATTTCAAACAAATCTTTAAAATATTTCAGATTCAACTATACAATATTTTGAAAACATGCGTTAGCCAAAATACTTTTTATATTATAAGTTACATGAATCAACAAAGCAAGTAGTAGCTAACTTAGTATAAGAACAAATATATGTGTGTAATTTAGTATAAGTCATGCACAGAGACAAACTTGGAGTTGTCATTATTGAGTCAATAACTGCGTACGATGTATTCATAATATGTTTCTATATAGCAAAACAAAGTGCTTGGATTTAGGTTTGTGGTATTTCACTTTACCGATTTAGTCATTCATTTGATCACTAGATAGGTAACAACTGTAACCAAATTAGAGATTTCTGTATTTTCATAATACTTGAGGTTTGAAAAAGATTCATTATTAGTTTATATTATGTTATGTTATATCTTCGATGTTTATTATATATACATTTAAGTATTTATTTCATTATTTTTAGCATTTTGTAATAAATATGCTGTTGTTTTTTAGCTACATTTACGGATTTAGGACTAGCCTAAATATTCTATGCTGGCCAAACCTCAGGAGATATCATTGGGATTACGGCCGAAAATACCGCTAACAGCGAGGATACCCAACTGATGAACCAATGAATTCTAATCATTAGGAGTAAGAACCACACACACACACATATATATATATATATATATATACATATATTTATAAATAATCATTACTGGGTTATTATTATTATTTTAGTATTTTCCCTAATCAGTAGTTAACGGAAATTGTTATTTGAAGTTTTCCTTTAGAGCATGTCTGGAAATGTCCCACCAAACACCCTACATTTGGTAATGTCAGACATTTTTTGATAGTCAAATTAGATTCATTGTCGGTCAGTATACACGATAGTGCCTGTTACCTTGGCCTTTTATCGTGTAAGATGTTCGTCTGGTAATTTCTGTTGTTCCATCTTGTGAATGCCGAACGCACGTTTGGTTGGATATTTTCAAAGATCAAGCAGAGTTTCGAAGCAAAAGAACGTTACCATATTCTTTGTAAATAATAGTAACTAAAGGTAATTTAACAAATTAATCAAACAAACATATAGGATTCTTTGTATTTTGCAAGAAATCTTTCATTACGCATGAATGAAGTAAAATTATATGATTAACTGCACTTTTAAGATATTTATGGGTTACAAAATGGAAATAAAACCACTTTTTAAATTTAGAACCTACTATAAAATTACTTTTTTGTGTGGTGTCATCTGCATCCAGAATCTTATTGACTTCGAGGAAATAAAACTGTTTGTTTTTTGTTTGTTTTGTTGAATTTCGCGCAAAACTACAAGAGGGTTATTTGCGCTACCCCTCTTTAATTTAGAAGTGATAGACTAAAGGGAATTCAATAACACCCACGGCTAGCTCTTAGGTTACTCTTTACCAACGAAAAGTGTGATTAACCGTCACGTTAGAAATACTCCTCTCCACGGTTGAAACGGCGAGCATGTTTGATGTTAGAATTTGAATCCTCAATCCGTAGATTGGTATTGTTAAAAAACAAAAAACAAATGAAATAAAATTATTAGTTTGTTTAATATTGTTTAATTTAAACGTGTTTGCTAAGCATAGAAATCGAATACCTTGAAATTTTTAAAATTAATAACAAAATTTTATAGGCTTTTAGCTTATAAGAAAAGTCTGACGTTATAATATCTATAAAATGAAAATAATGAGAGAGTTATTTTGAAAATAGAATTTTTACGTATAAAAATATAAAACGTAAGCCCAATAAACTCTTATAATATTTTGGCAAATATGAGTGTATACGACAAAAAAAAAGACTGAAAAAATATATTTATTAACACGCGTTGCTGATTTTCACACACAATTTTTTACCTGTTCAAACTGTAATCACACACACACACAAATAATATGTTTAAACACAAAAGAGCGTTTTTTCTCAGCACAAAAATGAAATTATTTGAACAGCTTCAAAGTTTCCTTTCTAATATTTTATTTATTTTTATTAAGTAATCTAAGTGATCGTTGATGTACACGAGGTTGGCGATTTGTGCCGTTGTTATCTTCATCTCTGTTGTGTCTAATGTAGGCCTAAGACTGGAAGATATCACCCGTTTTTTTTTAGGATGAATGAAAGCATTTATATGGTACATTTTATTTGTTATAAAATAATCATTTTCAAAACTATAATTTGTTGAAGCCACTTAAATTGCGTTCGGTAGTGCCCGGAATTTTGGAGATTGCAAGGCGGGATCTATTTAGTGTGATATCAGAATACATTTCACGCATTAAGATGTGGATGCACTGAATCCTTTAGAATAGATGATGGGTTGGGTTATATGGTGATGCTATCTTACTGCATATCCTATGGATGGCGACAGACAGCCTCAGTAGCTTTAGTATAAATAAAACAAATGTGTTTTTGTTTTCGGGGTGAATAGAAACATAACTTTGGAAAGAAAGGAAAGATCATGTTGTTTTTTAATCAGGTATTTTGGACAAGATGTTAGGGAAAGATGGGGTAAGACGGCCACCTAAACTCTGATTACGGTTTCATAATTTCAAACAAATGTCATGAAAAAAGTTTGTTTGTTTTTGAATTTCGCGCAAAATTACACGAGGGCTATCTGCGCTAGCCGTCCCTAATTTAGCAGTGTAAGACTAGAGGGAAGGCAGCTAGTCATCACCATCCACCACCAGCTCTTGGGCTACTCTTTTACCAACGAATAGTGGGATTGACCGTCACATTATGACGCCCCTACGGCTGAAAGGGCGAGCATGTTTGGTGTGACAGGGATTCGAACCCGCGACCCTCAGATTGCGAGTCGAGCGCCCTAACCACCTGGTCATGTCGGGCCGTTCTTACCAGTAGACCTGTAACAAGAATATGTATCACCTTAACAAGCATATCATTTTAGACGTATGAAAAAGTAAAACGCTTTTAAAATGAGCCTTGGTTTGTTGTAAATAAAACTTTTCTTTAATCAAAGATTGGATATATACCCTTTTTAGATACTGAAAAAGCGTTTCTTGATGTTTATACCTATAAGGTTAAGGTAAATTGCCCCTCATCTAACTCATAACAATTTAGTTTTCAAAAAAAAATGCTAATGCTGCATTTAGTAACTGTATTTAAATAACTCATTTGAATTTGCTCACATACGTTTATAGTTTGATGAAAATTCAAATCCTGCTTTAATGATTCACATTCGCGCCCGTACACCAGTGTGTTTACGCATAGGGGCATATGAACAACAGCCAAATATATTTCACAATAAATGGCAGCACGTCGTAGCTGATATTGTACAAAGATGGCTGTTTTACCGAAGGGGACCGGCTTACCTGTTTTCGCCCTATGGTTATTTAGACCAGAGAATCAAATCAATTGAACGAATTACTATAGAAGTTTAAGTTGCTTTCATTGTAAAAAATAATTCTTCTTTAAAACTGTATGTTTGTTGAGATCAAGAAAAGAGAATTTTTGAATTAGTTGATAGATATGGTGTGTCTTAATGTGAAACCTTTGCACTTAAAGGATAAAAAAACTAATAAATGACAGGATGCAAGTTCTGGTATGTCTTGTTAGAGAAAGCAGTTCTGATAATAACATTCACTGACCTTTGTTTGTGTACTGGTGGCTCAGAGAAAAGTCTGAGGGCCTATAACGCTAAAAATAGGGTTTTTATACCCGCAAAGGGCAAAGCACAGATTGCCCACTTCAGTAGCTTTGCGCTTAACAACAAACAAACAAAAAAACGAGCAGTGTAGATACAAAAACAAAACAGAAGATTTCAATATATTAAAATTTATGTTTCGTGTTATAAAAAAAGTGTTATTTCAGACGGAATGAAAGTTATACTTTTTTGTATAAGAAATCAACAGAACCTTTAGAGTGGTTTCCATTTCAGGTTTGAGAAGTTCAAAACAAAGAATCCTTTGGATAAAAAGAAGACTCTAATATGTTATATTAAAGGAAAAAAATCGAGAAGAAATGAAACGATTTAATGCTATATATTAACTTGTTTAAGCAGAGTAATACTTATAGCTGAAATAACGTAAAAACAATTCTCATGGACGGATTGAAAATAATGAATTACTAAAAACTAAAAGGAAACTCTTGATTTGTAAAGATTACAAGTTGTAAACTATCTTACTGGGGAAAATGGCCCTATTAAAGAACTTTTAGCAGTAGACATTTTTTTATAAAAAAAAAAACTTTTAGTTTCGAATTATTTGTTACGTTCTTCCTGTTGACACTAAAAATACAGAAGGTTAGTGCAAATTCAACTTTCTGTTTCAATTTACTTACACACACGTATTTCAAACCAAGTAATAGTTTTTTGATCGGAGTAAACAGCTCCATATTTTAATTTCATAGCTTATTTTCATTGATGAAACAACTTTTTTTTCCGTTAGCACAAGTATACCAGTTTATGTGGAATAAGAAAAATGTTAATTTCGAAAAATTAATGGAGTTCTATATTCTACCATTCTGAACTGATCGAAAGATTCAATTTGTTTTCCATAAGTGAAGTAAACTTTTGCTTTTGTCGGATCAGAAAAATAATATGTGGACAATTTCAGATTCTCCCTTTAGTTAACCGAACAAAAGTCATGTTAAAATGTTCTGATCAGAAAAAAATGCTGTCAACAGGTCAAACCAATAACAGCGAATCATTTGATGAAACAATAACCAGAAGCGAAATTTTAAATGCTTACCAGTATACATATATATATTAATTTGCTTATTTATTCGAATGAATTACCGATTTTAGTTTTTTTTAAAGGAAAAGCAAAACATGGACTGAAGAGAAACTTGTATCCATTTAAATTTCTTGTTGTTCCGTAATAAAGGCTTTAACTTTATTTTATATTCATCTAAACGGGATTTGCTGCCTACTATTAGAAGGATCAGCTTATTTGGATACTTTGAAATTTCTTGTTGTTCCGTAATAAAGGCTTTAACTTTATTTTATATTCATCTAAACGGGATTTGCTGCCTGCTATTAGAAGGATCAGCTTATTTGGATACTTTGACATTTCTTGTTTGATGATAAAGAAAAAGAAACGTAGCTCTTTCATAAGAAATTAAGTTTATGGTTTTTAGGGCCGAAAATAAAATTGTGAGACAGATTCTGTGTTCAAGAAGTTTTTACCAGGGAAAACTGAATTGTTTTAAAAATTAAAGTATTTGGTTTGATTTACAGATAAGAAAATGGACTTAACAAAATTTCTTGTTTTTGGATTGAAGAAAACAGATGATTTAGACAGATCGAAGATTAGGTATATTATTATTATTATAACTATTTTGGATAAAGTCAAATTGATCTGACTTGATGTCGAAATAGAGGACTGAGAAGTATCCGAAATTCTAATATGATAAGAATAGAAGATGTAATTCAAACGTTTGTTTATTTTGTTGTTCTTATTTTATTATGTATAGAAAAATGTTCATTATTAAGTTAAATTTATTTTATTTTCCATTTAAATTTTATGATAATTTATAAATTAAGACTCTTTGTTCATACTTAATAATTCTACTCTGTTATATTTGTGTAAAACAGTAATTTTTTGCTTAGAAGACTGTTAAAAATCTCCCCTCATAACAGCAGAAAAAAAACAGTTCCTTCAGAGAGTTGATTGATCTGGTTTGTTTTCGAAAAGAAGATTAAAAGTTCTAGTCTGTTATATATGAGGAAACCAGCAGCTTTGGATAATGCCAAAATTTAGATCTGTAAGACTAGGTAAAAACAAAAAGTATCGAGCAAAATGGTTCTATTGGAGAAATGTTAAGCAAAGTATTGAAAATAATTAGTGTTCTATAAATATCAGAAAAATTGGATTTTTCAAGATATTGAGGGTGTAACTGTTTCAGACAAGTTGATAGTTCACGTATTCAAAGTTACTAAAAGAATATTCTTTAAACACATCTTATCTTATGTCTTGTTTTTCCATAATCTCCATACTCTATGGAAGTAAACCCACGTTTGAAATAAATGAAAAAATAGGAATTTGTAATTTTTTTTAAATACAGTTTAACTATTTCAAGTGATTGATCATATAATTCCTTGTGATGTGTATGATAAAAATATCTTACATACGTTCTAAGCTGTATAACTCAATTTTCACAAAGAACAGTAACATTAAGAGTTGTTAACAAGAAAGAGAAAGGTACATTCAGAATCAGGGATAAGTAGGAGTACTTGATTTAGTGAATGAGCGAAAAAATGCTTTCGTCGGTAATATGTTCCTTTTTCTATATTCCACAGTTAATAAACAATCACATGAATGTTTTCAATAGCAAATCTACTTTCATCTAGTTTAAAATTATCATGAACCTCATTTTTTCTTGCTGGAACTTCAGTCAACCACGTTCTCTAACAAACCTTGTAACAGAATATATACACACACGACAGTAACAATGTTCAGTGCAGGGCAGTAAAGGAAGTAATGAAGTGAATCCAATTCCACTGATGCTTAACACCCCATGTTGTTTTGACACTGACAAGTTCCACAAGAAAGCTTACCTAGAACAGTGAGATTAAAGAAGTGACTGATTTTCGGGTCGGAGCTGATTTGACATTCATACAAGCCAGCATCACTCAGCTGAATAAACTTAATCTGTAACACCCAATCCTTGGCAGCCTGGATAAGGACGGCTTGAAAACGGTCGTCTGCGATATACGTATCTGAGCCAACAGTCAAAACATGAAAATCTTTTCTTCGAATCCAAGAGACCTGCAAGAGGAATTACCCAAAGGTTTAACCTTTTTAATACGTGTTACCTTAGTGAATTTATTATAATCCAGTGTTTCATGTTAATTTTGTTAACCTAAGAACAAAAAGAAAATCATTTGAATGTTAGTGTCAGTATTTTAAGAGTATTCAGAAAATATTTAACTATTATTTAATATACTGATTTCCTGATTGATTAGATGCAGTGAATTGAGCATTTCGTCTATCTCTTTGTAACGTTGACTTCAAACGTCTTTTCCTTTACAGTGATTTTAATGACTTCTTTGTAGCTATAACTACACATTTTTGACATTTATATAGCTCTGATTCCAAAGATGACAACTGTTAATGGAAACCTAGCGGCCTAGCAACGCGCCCTCTGATGACAATATTTGGTACTATGATATCATGGCCGCCTGTCATAGAGGCCTGGCAACTTATATTTAAAGAACGTAGAACTATGCCCTTGCCATCTTTCATGACATCACCCCCTCTCCCCCTCCCCAACTTCCGTTTTCATGTGTCATGGCGGCATGCCAAATTCCTCCTGTGAAGAGCAGGTCTTACTACTCACTACATTGTCGTTATAAATTATTTTTGAATTATTAATCAAAATATTATAATAAAGTCTAGATATGTGAAAATGAAAGAATACAACGAATGTGGGAAATAGCAAAAAAGAAGTCTGCAAAGAAGTTGTTACAAAGGCTATCACGTGCGTACCTAAATACTTTTCACTAAGAGAACTTGTGGTCCTTAGTATTATAATAACTAATACATAAGGTAGATACAAAATCGTATAATTACTAAAGAAAACACCTTATCAAATCTATTTTTTTATTTACTCTTAAAACTTACCGAATAGATTAACACTTTCGGTTTATTATTGTATAAAAGGAAACGGAATATTTGAAGGCTATTACATTCTAAAATATCCTAAATCACGTGGATTTCATTAGTTGTGTTATATAATTTTCAATATTTCCCTTTACAAGGAAAAATCATTTGCAGGTGTTTTCATATAAACAATACATATGATCATCTTAAGTAGAGCGTTCGAAGGTCATACAACTTCAATATTTCTTCAGAAATTGTTACTTGTTACATCCTTGGAGTTGGATTTCAACGTCATCAGAATTCTTTACATTCATATTTTTTCCAAACAACTGATATTTATCTATAGACCAGATGTTTAAAATCGCCAGCAGAAGAACGCCCAACTCGAAATGTTGTGAATTCTATAAAAATCAGTTTATAATATACTATTTGTTTGTGGTATATATATATATATATTTTCCTTCCTTTTTGCGATTTCGATATGTCCAAAGACTACCATTTCAGCAAGAGAGTAAATATATTAGGCTAGATACATAGCAGTTCAAATTCTTTCATCAAATATTCAAGTGCTTTTTTTTTACAGATTTTTGATTTTAAAATGTATAATTATATCTTAGTTTTAATTCTAATATAATAAGTCACATTATTATTAGATAGCTTTGCCCCCCCCCCAGTGGCACAGCTGTATGTTTGCGGACTTACAACGCTAGAATCTGGGTTTCGATACCCGTGGTGGGCAGAGCACAGATAGCTCATTGTGTAGCTTCGTGCTTAATTAAAAACAAAAACAAAACAATAGATAGCTTTAAGATAAAACCCTTTTATAAATAATTCTGACAGAAAGAAATCAAAATTATGACAATCTAATTATATTTAAAATAATAATCAAATCATTACAATGCCAATTTTGAGGTTTATTTTACTAAATATTCTATTATATCTGCAAAAGAAGTATAATTATAGAGTAATGATATTCTTGATCTAAATGGTTTACTATTGAATAATCGAAAATCTCTCTTTGTATTTCAACATTCTCGTATCGTCAGCCGATTCAATTAATGTGAAAGCAAATATTAGACACAACTCACCACTGAATTTGAAAAACTCAAAAATAATTTCAGATCCAATCACACCAGCCTATATCAACTGAAACCACGGCTTTGACCTTAGCAGCTTCTGAACAATCTCTTTCACCATACTGCTACCATTTCAGAACGAATCACACCAGCCTATATCAACTGAAACCACGGCTTTGACATTAGCAACTTCTGAACAAAGTCTCTCACCATACTGCTACCATTTCAGAACGAATCACACCAGCCTATATCAACTGAGACCACGGCTTTGACATTAGCAACTTCTGAACAATCTGTCTCACCATACTGCTACTAATTAGAATGAATGTACAAATGAGGACATGGGAAAGAACTTTATCAAACTACTGCGTCAATGAACTAAAAGACATTAAACAGTTAACAAATCTGTCTATCCGTTTTATATCACAAGCGGAGAGGAGGGAAATTATTTAATTTAAATAATTAAAGAATTAAATCTACTCACATTAACAAATAAGTTTTATTTCAAATTGAATAAGGCCTCAGTATAAGAGCCGAAACTTCGTCCAATTCATTAAGACCAAAACTATACAAATATTATTTACTGACTAATAACTATTAAATTAAAACCACTAAGTGGTATAAACATTAATTTCAAGAAACAAACTGTTACTAGAGTTTTTGCATTGTTTTGTTTTAATATTATATTTTTGAAAACACTTCTTACTGTTTTTTTATAACACAAACTATATAGTTGTTTTATTACTGATATACTCCATAACTAACATCAATCGGAATTATTTTTGGTGCTTCACCAAGCTAGAATTAATGTTCCTTGGTATTGTTCTAGAGGAAAAATAGTTCGCCCGAGCATGCACAAGTAGAATAGTTTATTACGACTACATGCATATTCTGTAGTGAAATAGATGATGCTAAAGGAACATAACGTTCCTTCTTGACTTGCGTGGACATTTAGGCACGTTATACTGGATCGACGCCAACGTTCTTTAGTGGTCTAGTAACATGTGCTGTACCAGTCTTCTGAAGCTATAGTTATATACAACTATATCAGATAGCTGAGCAATTCGTATGAGAAAGATATATTGCTTATGATTATATTAATAAAAGAATGATGGATTGAAATACTAGAGTACATTCTTGGAAAATCATACACAAAACAGCACAGACATTACTGTGTAGTCGTTACATGGAAATATATTCTAGTTATCTAAAAGTATGCAACAGAATCTGGTTTCAAACTTTAAAGACCTCGGGAACATGTCAAAATAATCCATATTATATTTTGGGCCAATTTGACATTGTGGTGTCAAGCGAACCCAACGTTATGAGGTGAACCAATGTGAAAATTTGGTCTCAAAACATATGTTATCAGGTGGGCCGATGTAAGATTGCAGTGTCAAAATATCCCATCACTAACTATAAAAGGCTCATTCCATCTGTCACTCTGTCGAGAACATTTTCACGCTCCTTTTTTAGTAATGCTCAACAATACACATCGTCGCTTAGCAACAAAACAATCGCCTGATTGTTCTTAGGCCAACTATTGTGTTTATGTTGAATGCTCAATATTCATGTTGATTTGTTAGGAAGGTTTGTTTTTAGTCTTTTTTTACAACTCTGGTGATATAACAGCAAAATAGTTTAATTCAGAAGTTTGATGACATCAAGTTGTAGCCAAAAGCAAAATAAAATTCACCGAGTATTGTTTCAGTTAAGCCTTACGTTGCCTAACGCTTAAATTAGACTACAAATAGGCCTACTATTACTAACGTTATAGAGCCTGTATAAAAAGTTTTAAGTTGTGAATAAATGTTTATTAATAATTTTGTTTTTGTATTTTAACAAATATATTACTTACTTGGCCTTAAAACATAAAGAAAACTAAACGTTTATTTTATCCTTTTGTAGAGTCGAAATAGTTGAAAATTTGTGTTGGAATGTCCACACTTGTTTTCTACTTCCTGATCTATAATACAGTGAAAAGACTCAATAGTGCTAGTTAAGGCTCTTTCAGAGTGCATCCGTACTTTTGTTCACGATAACATTTCATTTTTCTAGATGGTCTTTACTAAAAAAGTGTTGATTAAAGAATTACTTCGGGACTGATGAAATAAGTGAAGAGTAAGTGCATTTTGGTACAGACATATTCGCTTTAGTTGAATTCTATAATTTTCGCTAATCATTCAACAATGGTTTCTCGTCATTTTTCACGGGCTTTAATACTAGTGGTATAATGTTACCCAACGTGATATCATGGCGTCAAAATATTCCACGCTGTTACCATTAGGGTAATTATTGATTTTTAGTACTAGACTACTCAATGGGCTATTTGCGCATTGTCTACCACGGAGAGTCGAACTCCGGATTTTAGTGCTGTAAATCCGTGTCAACTTACCTCTAACCCACCGGGAGACTTTGTAACTTGTAACAAATATCCAAAAAAAAGTCAATATTCTGTACCAAAATTTCAGGCAAACTTTAGATTTAAACTTAAATAAAAATCTTAAATACCAATATATATATTATTACGTCTCCGTTCGTTCGTTCATTTTCCGTAAATTTGTTCCGACGAAACTTTAGCGACACAAGTCCTTTCTTAAATAAAACTGGTTTATTCTTTCCGAATACAACTTTACGATACACTTAATTTCAACAGTCGCTCTATAACAACGCTATAACTCACGTCTCACGTGGCCAACAATATTCTGTCCGCATACATTCAATTACTCATTACCTTGTTCCATCACGTTGTGAGCGTCTTATATATACCAGA
>NW_013666407.1:137607-146819 GCF_000517525.1 Limulus polyphemus
TCCGAATACAACTTTACGATACACTTAATTTCAACAGTCGCTCTATAACAACGCTATAACTCACGTCTCACGTGGCCAACAATATTCTGTCCGCATACATTCAATTACTCATTACCTTACACATTGTTTCCGTCGCTTCGTGGCAGGATCTTATATATACCAGACTACCCCCAATGTAGTAGTCTCCCGATAATTCATGAAGGTTCGAGAAGGACGTGGCGTGATACTAGTCACGTGACCTCGCTGACGCAACAATATATTCTATTACAGAAACAACGTGTAATATACGACGTTAGAAAGGTTATTCGTCCAATCTGAAAGAAAAAAAGCGATTTACACTGAATAAATAAACCTGTTATAAAGAGCGATTTTTAAAGAATGTTTATAATGCTTACCGCACGTACGATCATAGTAATGGCATGTGAGCTGTAAAGGTAATGCATTACTTAAAGGTTTATATTGTTTGATATTAAAACTTCTTGAACCTACGTGTTTTTCTGACATCATGAACATTACGTAAGTGTTTATATTGTTTGGTATTAAAACTTCTTGAACTTACGTGTTTTTCTGACATCATGAACATTACGTAAGTGTTTATATTGTTTGATATTAAAACTTCTTGAACCTACGTGTTTTTCTGACATCATGAACACTACGTAAGTGTTTATATTGTTTGATATTAAAACTTCTTGAACCTACGGGTTTTTCTGACATCATGAACATTACGTAAGTGTTTATATTGTTTGATATTAAAACTTCTTGAACCTACGTGTTTTTCTGACATCATGAACATTACGTAAGTGTTTATATTGCTTGATATTCAAAATTTCTTGAACCTACGCGTTTTTCTGACATCATGAACATTACGTAAGTGTTTCTATTGTTTGATATTAAAACTTCTTGAACCTACGTGTTTTTCTGACATCATGAACATTACGTAAGTGTTATGCACCATCTTCCAGTCCATGGTTTTACAAAGTTTTGAAGATATTCAGTAATTTTGAAAGAGAAACTTAAAGATGTTGCAAATATTACATTGGGCACTTTTACAAACTACACTTGGTTATTTCATGTAACAGAATTTCGACAGTTCGTGTAACATATTTTATTTATTTTGTGGAAACATCCTGGCAAAATATGATGTTGTTTTTTCGGGATCATAGTTTAAAAAAGTATTTTTACTGAAACATCAGTTGCACCAAAACGATGTATCAAAAATTATAATAAGGACGTCCGTACGTAATTCTCAACACTTTTCAAGGTCAAAAGGTCAGTTGACTGGGTTTTGAGTTCTAATGAGAACGGAAGTGATTCGACATGTCTACTTTTCACCCCTAAATATTGCCGTTCAGCTCATTCTAGGTTACAGCATCCATTAATAAAGATTGTTATGAAGGTATCACTCTATATATGTGATACATGTTTTATTTTTCATTTTAGGTATAAAGACCGAGATTGGCTGTTTGTGCTACGGCACGAGACCCCAAGAGATTCGAACACGGACATCGTATGGAACATTTGTGACTTTGAACATTGCAGCAAACTCTAACGTTTCTTTTGTCAAACTAACTAGAATAAGGTACGGTTATTTTCAGTTAATAAATACTTTCAAGTTGAATTGTTAATCGTAACTGGCATCCTCAAACCATAGTAAGAAAAGCGTTTATAAAATACCAGCGCTAATATGGTTATTTCTTCAATACGGGATAATGCCAAATAAACATATGCAGGCGATACGAAGTACTGACAACTGATTTTAGAAGCGGTAATGAGTACCGGCATGATGTTCTAGTATCTAATTATAAATGTAATGAGTATCGGCATGATGCTCTAGTATCTAATTATAAATGTAATGAGTACCGGCATGATGCTCTAGTATATAATTATAAATGTAATGAGTACCGGCATGATGCTCTAGTATCTAATTATAAATCTAACGAGTACCGATATGATGCTCTAGTATCTAATTATAAATGTTCAATGTGGTACTGTGGTGCCACTTTTAAACATTAGCTGAGTTGTTAAGTTATTAAACAGCTTTAAAAAATCACAGGGTCGTGTGAGGGAGAGTTATCATGCGTATATTCACTTCCTCGACCTGGAGTTATACTGAGTGCTGTTGCTGCCGAATTTTTAGACCAAAGGTACACAATGAGCTACTTGAGATCTGTCCATACTGAGTACTACTTGAGCAGGGAAGCATACTAAGCGCTTAGTATTGTAAAAATAAAAAAAAAAAAACAACGATTAGAACTGCCCAATAAAAGTTTTAATGTTTAGTTTTAATCCTTATTGTACTGACAGAAAATGTTCTTCAAATTCCCCACTGTGTTGTTATAACACAAAGGTTGCATATATAATCACGATGTTTTCATTAAAATGAATATAGGGTTGTATATAGTGTAAAGATATAAAAATTACCAATTTTTTTCAGGAAACATTATAATGTCCAACGTTTTACTTTACAGCTTCAACTTTGGAACGGGATGTGCATAATCTCAATCACTAGTGGAATTAGAAATTTAAGTTTTTCTTTTAATTTTATAGCATTTTATAAGTTTATTCGTTATTGAAACGAAGACGTATCAATGATATAAACTAATGAGCTTAACTTTAGTTCTACCACTTGTCGTTAAACTTCTATAATAGCCCGTCACCAAATTAAGTTGTAAAACAAAATGACAGGATCTAAAGCTCGCGTTTACTGCGAATATAAATTATAGTGTTTTTTTTTTTGTATTCAGATGGGCTCACAAGTCATCTAATGGTTAGCGTATCAGACTGAGTATCCGTATATTTCGGGTTCAAAAATGCTCCTGAGTTTCAGTTGTGAGTACTTTATAGAAGTGACAGTCAATTTCGTTATTTGGTCAAGAGCAGCTGTGTCAGACTTAGGTTGTTGCTGACTGTTTACCTTCCTTCTAGTGCGCAGTTAAGAATCGGGAGGTTACTGCCTTGACCATATGGCTGGGGTATCTGATCAGGCCTTTATGTCATTGTGTCCATAAAATATCGTTCAGGAGGACGAACATTTTTATATTTCTGCCAAGAGTTCTCAACTGCTATCTAGACAGATGGTTTAACTTTAACAGATACGAATGAGAGCACACCAAGATACACGTTGATAAAAAAGTAAACATAACTGTGTGGAAACACATTAATAAACTTTATGAATGAAATATCTCGTAAAACAGCCTAAAAACACCAATTAATTCAACACAGGCTAAACCACCAGGCATTTAAACACAGGCTAAACCACCAGGTAATTCAACAAAAGCTAAACCACCGGGTAATTAAACACAGGTTAGGAATAAGTGTATTTAGTATGTATGAAAAAAATCGACTACATATCCTACACAGCTCAAACTTCATATAAAACAATCCATGCTTGTGATTAGCGTCATTCTCGATCGGCGATTTCCAATACTTGTCACGTTTTTAATATTTGCTAGTCCTTTTCACACTAACATTTTGCAACAAAAAAGAACGTATAAAGTTTGATTTATGCTTAGCTTCATCACGCTTCGTTCACTTTTTGTGGCGCAGTGGGTATCCAGAAGTGAAGAAACACTTCAGAATACGCCACTCACGTTGGCCATCAGCAATCTCTATTGTTATTAGTAGGCCCCTACGCATCTCAGAATTGCTTCAAATACTTCAACAAATAGTACCATATGTCAGTAACTGATTCGTGATGTTTAACATTACAACATAGCTCATGCCCTTTTTTTTATAAAGTGTTTATTGACTGAATGACATCTCGAATGAACTACAACAAATTAACTTCTTTATTTTTACTTCTTGATTCCCAAGAAATACTTTATTATAATCTGTCGAAGTTGTAATCTGAAATAGGAGTTTTCCGTTAAAATAGTTTCAAACTAGTTTCTGTCACCTTATATCTGTCTTTTTGCGTTAATAGAAACTGAAATCTTTGAGAAAAAAATACACATATATGTATACCTCAGTTCTCGCAAACTATATATGTATAGTTTTTCTTTCACAAAATCTACTAAAGATAAATTATTTTATATGTAAACTTACCAGAGTAAATTACTCTTCTAAAAATTATTGTATTTTTTCACCTACTAAAATACGTCAAAGGTAATTGGTCTTCAATAAATACTTGGACACAAAGTTTTTATTGTTCATATACGTATTACAAGGCATATTTGTGAAAGTTGAATAAATATTATATTGCACCGTCCGTATGAGAATACTAAGCCAAAGCCATATAACCATATATTTATGTATCATTTCAATATACTATATGAAATATGAATCTATGGGAATGATTAATGAAATAAGCATTACGATGTACTCAAGTACGTATTATTCTGTATTCGTTTAATGACGATTCAATATAACCTAAATAAAAAAAATAAAGGTCAATTAAATCAACATTATGCAAATTCTGTTAACGTTCACTCACACACACACATATATATACGTTATTTCTTTGAATTTTATATTACTTCAAGTCTAGGATCATGCTACTATTTAATCACTAGGGTCTGGGATCAGTAACGTATACATTAACGTTCAGTCAATGTAAATGTTATGTATTTAGATAAACTTTTAAACAGATCAATTTCCTTATGCATTTCTGTAAACATTCCATCAAAGTTATGTTATCAGTTACTTTTTGAAGCCATTAATAAAGCACATATTACAAAGTTTATAAGAAAACTTTACTGAAATCTACATTACATTTTATATTCGTGTGTAGAATCAGCCAGACGGTCACTAGAAAGCATTTGTGTTAACCTCCTGCATCTTTTAATCATATATGAAATCTGTATTGCTATTTACTAATGTACAAATGAACTAGAATATATAGAGCCAGCTATTTATTTTAACTGTCAATAAAATCAAGGAAATATTCACTCTTAAGTGAATAAAGTTAAATTAAATCCACATTATGGCAAATCCTGTTAACGTTCACTCACACATACACACACACACACATATATGTTATTTCTTTGAATTTTATATTACTTCAAGTCTAATTTCCCACAGAATCATATGAACATTAAAACAAATCTGTATTACAATGTTTAGATGAGGTTTCAGGTTTGCCATCCTGGGGCTTAGCGGAATGTCTGAAAACTTGTAATACTAAAAATTAAGGTCTCGGATCAGCAACGTATTCATGGGCTTTGTAATTAAGAATTTTATTCTGATTTATTTACAAACAAATACACTAAGCTGGAAATATGTATATATATATATATATACATAACCAGTCTTGGAATAAGCGTAGGGGAGTGTTTTAAAAATAAACAAAACGTGTTTTAATTAAGTAAAATTAAAACAACTACGATTCTATATTGTAACATAGGTTTATAATCATCCCATTCGGTGGAGAAGCGATTTAGCCTAGTAAAAGTTTGAATGGTAAATGATTTTGGTGTTTCCGATACATTATGGGGCACATTTTCTAAATGGCCAAGTTTGAGCTCTATCTTTGTAAGTATTTACACATGCACGAATACATGCGTTTTACAAGCAATGTTTGGATATAGGCCAAATGATCTATTTGGAAACGTTACAGTGTATGAATAAGATCTGGCTTTAATAAGTTGGACACGAAGATATCCGATGAAATTATCAAGTTTCACATCAGGTGCAGTTTTCCAAGAGCACAATTCACTCGTAGACTTCATCCACCAGCAGGTAATATATTACGATTCGTAGTATGCGGCGAAACCTTTCTACAACATTACTTTTCAATTTGAAGCTAAAGACGATTTTTTAAAGTGTACGGCTGATAATAAAGAAATATAGCAACCAAGAAAGAGAGAATGTATAACCTTTCCAAGGTTAAATGTTTGAATCTAAAATAAAGAGAGTTTTGTGAGTGTGTTAATTAATGTATAGGTTATTACTGCAATATTTTGAAAGAAAGTTACATTATTAATTCGTTTAACAGTAGTAATTTTTAATCTAAACATCGTAGGCCTTGTCATACTGTTCGTATAGGTAGGTGACGTTGATGAGGGTTGGAATTCCACTTTCAAGAGATAAGGTTAATTAATTATTCCCACTAGTAGTGTTGTAATAACCTTTTAATTTTATATGTATATACAATATTCTGTTTCAAAGGAAGCGGCTACCTACCCATGTGTACCTGCCAACATTCAATGACAGTTTAAGTGTGGGACATTGTGAGCTTCAGCACTTATATATCTTATTAAAGTTCTAACTCATTTATTGTTCTATCACATGTAAGGTATGCGAATAGAGGTTAGATATGATAAAAGGCATATCTCTTTGTGGATCTTTCTCCAGCAGACATTTTACAAAGGTACATATGCCCTTACAACAATGTAGTTTGTACCCTAGTTTCAATTATCTGTCTTTTTAGTGCGATTCGTTTTGTTTTTGTCATTGTTGTCTTTATAGTTCTATTAAAATATCATCAAAAATAAAGAGATGTTTTTTTACGCCCTATTTTTGTTAGGTTTTAAAATTAGCTTAACAATTATTTATCACGCACAAAACAGACACAGATATACACACATATACACACACACATACAATGTATATATACATATATAGAATTTGACTGTGCTAATTTATCATAGTGTTACATTAAGGGAACTGTATTAATAGTGAGTACGAATAAAAGAAAGTGGTTTTCAGATACAGTTTGGTTAGCTTTCCAAAATAAACTGTCCTACTTTAGATTTCCAAAGGTCGAATGTTGAGTACCCAGGACTGGTAATATAATGAAGTTTATCCTTAAGTTCGGGTACTTGCGGAATACACTTTCCAGCTCTCACTTAAGTATCGAGGCTTTCTACGCTATACGCAGCTGACCAAACACTGATCACAGTAGAAAAGGTAACGAGCTAAAGCAGCTTATCCTAGTGCGGAATGCACCAGATATATGTGACCTGAATGAAAACTTTTTTCCACTTCTCAAGAAGAATATGAAGTCAAACATACAAATAAAAAATGAGATGTATCTCGTGAAGGATGTGAACTAAGGAGTTTTAGGTTATATTAATTTGTGATTTTGAGCATTTCTTTCTGTTAAATAATACCATTTTGATGTTTACTTATTATATATTGATATGCATTTCTTAATAACCTCACCTGTCTTTTTTCTAAATAAGTAGTTTTTAGCGATACTATATACCACTGTTTCACGTTGTAAAATATGATTGATAAGTTGATGACATTTGCAACATATCCAGCGAAATCGTCTATAGGCAAAGTAATTTGCTAGTTATTTTGTATTCACCTTTAGCTTGTCAACTATGCTTTATCTTCTCTATAGTTCATGTCTGTTATTTCTCTCTTCCTGCATTATCCAATGAATCATGATATGATGTATTGTAACGAGGTAGAGAAGATATTAAATATGTAAGAACACAGAAAATCACTTTTACCATTATAGCCGCATGTAATATAGATAGTGTTATAAATACCAGTTGTTTGGCTACAAAACATTTTATATAGAGTCTGTTACCAAAAATATTGATGGTTAGTTTCCTGGCTTCTGTGAAATTCCCTATACATGATTGAAATAGTCGTGAATACTGAATTCTTTTTTGTTTTTTTACTGAGGCTGTTTTCTTAGTCATAATCTGCACAGTACGTTTTATACACTCGGGGAATTGAACCCCAGATTTTAAGAGCTGTAATTCTGTAAACTCACCATTTACTTACCGGGGAGGAATTGATTTTGGAAGCCCTAATGATTGTGACAGAACGTACATTATTAATTCAAGAAATAAAAACTGTTATTATCGTCACTTGAAAAATATTAATCAATATGAATGGGATTATTGGAACCAGAACTGATAATGTTTCATTCCGTTATTAGGAGTATTAATAGGTGGTAAAATAAAGTTTACCTGTTTTGTTTTACTTATTCTATTAATTCATGAAAACAGGTGTACTATTTTCTTGATAAAAACAGATTGAATCTTGAGTTTGGAAGGATTTATCTGTGGAGTTTATTAAATGTTATTTTTTTCCTTTATATTAGGCATTATTATGTCAATAAACTGGTATTCTTATTTTCTTAAGTGAGGTGGCATCAAATATGGCAATTGTTAATCCACAAAAACAGATGCGCTGATTATTGAGAAATTTCTACGTCATGTTGCTCTCTTTTTATTCCAGAGGGGAAGCAATAACATCACAATAATAGGTTTGCATTCTCTTTCCAAACTGTGAAAAATGCAAGAAAACTGGCATATTTTTCCGAGTGAAAAATATTTTATCATTACTTCGAAGAGATATTCTTTCGATTTCAATAAGTATATAATTCTTTAAGAATGTTGAAAAATTACCATTTCCAGTAAGAGATCGTAAAGAGTATCACGCCAATATCTGTATGAGAACGTTTAATTATGAACTTTAAAATTTATTGTAATTCTCAGTACGAGGATCTTGCATATTTCATGGTTACCTAGTTTTTTCTATCCAGTAAGGTTAACCAATCAAATTTCATAGTAACGTAATAAGTGAACCAATCGTAACTCATGGCAATAGAATATAATATAATATTTCATAACAAAGAACTTTATTTCCTTTAAGCGGAGATTTTTCTTCAGGATAACCGATTACTCTTTGCTTTTAAGAATCTATCATTTTTAATGACACAGTGTTATTGTGTACAATAAGAAGATCTGAAATATATTATTTTGTTGTTTCTTTTGTAAAATGGATTAAAATTTGAAGAAGGCTTCGCTTGTCTATCAGAAGTTGAATGAAATGAAGTTATGCTACTATTATGATTGCATTCTCAGAGTATGACGTAGGCGCAGGTGTTGTCAGAGGCATTGTATCAATGGTTTTGTATTACAGATTTCATAGATGACGAGAGTCAAAATTGAGAAAAAAATCTAATGACACAAAATGAGCAATTGACCTCAAACAGTTTTTGAGGCTACTATTACAAAAGTTGTGTAATGCAAGTGAAATGTAGTTCTAACTCAAACCTTAAAATTCATAACAAAAATGCCACTAAAATAACACCATTCACTTTCGCTAGAGAACGAGACTTTTAACCTAAAACAGCAGCTTGTCTTCATAACGTGATAAAACAATCGCAATATTTGAATCTTAACCACGCTTGGTTATGAAAGAATAGGTACGAGAAACTACTGCTCTCTTTGCAAACGTTTTGTATGTAGACTCTTGTTTTACATGGTTTATATACGAACGTTTTGTATGTAGACTCTTGTTTACTATGG
>NW_013666407.1:147531-150171 GCF_000517525.1 Limulus polyphemus
GTGCACGTTATAGAACCACTCCACTCTCTTAGTAAACTAAACTTGTACTACATTTAATTCTTTATTGGCCAACTCGTTAGTAAATACTCACAAACTATGCTAGTGAAGGAAGTAGACACTGTAACAAAAGGAATAGAAGCGTCGTTATTATGTCTTATTGTAAATGACACATTTCCTACAGGTTTCACCAACTGGAGTATGGTATAATAACTTAACTATCTACCAATATGAAATGCATGGACATAAAAGCTTTATGTAGACTAAAAAGTGCATTTTTATTTAGCGTTAGAGATTTAGAACCGTTGTACCAGACAAGACTAAATTAATTTTATGATTACCTTAACTTTTGTCGTAGGCTTAATTATTAATGGATTGAATTTACGATATGGTTAAGTATATTTGAGAAAAAAATCCACTTGAAAATTCTAAAAGCATGATTTTGATACAATTAAAATAAGTATCGAAATAGTGTGTTGAATTATGTGAAAAAATAAGTCTGAGAACTGGCTGATCAATAAAAGCAATTATGCTTGTATAAAAGAATATATATATCGCAAGCATGTCAGCTCAGCATAATTTAATTGTAAGTTATATGAAAGCTGCGGGAGCTCCTACTCAGCTATATTTTATTGGGAGTTATATCTAGATAAGAACAGAAGGATACTTTATGAGGACAAAATTAAAACCAGAATAACCTTATTCGCTTCGATGTCACAAATGTTTTCTGTGCTTTACTCTCAACTGTACATCTTGACTGATATCTGGGTAAGATGCTCCGTGTAGCCTTTTGTTGTTCCAGTGAACGTTTGGTCTCTGTAGAATTGAAGTTCCGCTGGGAAGTCGGCCATTTCTTTGAATTATTGAAGTAAAGGATATTGGCTCATATAAAAGCCAGCGGTGTTCTATTTCCAATTACTTACTATACGCATAGGCTCAGGATGGAGAGAAGCTATTTATATCCTTACCTTGAGTTAATGTTTTACATAACACAGATGGCAACGTTTCTCATCTTCATATATATTTTTTTTTTTGTCTCTTGATGTCTGTTCACATGGAAAAAAGACTTTTTTTTAATAGATTTTAGTGTTCACTTTTAAGAAATATATAATACACATATTTCATAAATCATACGTCCATCTATGTTAGTATCAGATTTTGTTTTTATATTCATTAATTTCGTTGGGACTACCTATCTATATATTTCTCCATTTTACTGGATATGGAAACATTCATGCAAAAGCGTTTTTGTCGCAATTATTCTTAAAGCAAAGTAAACGCGATTCTCATTAACACAATATCTTAATAAGATGACTATACTTAAAAATTAGGTTCTACTTCATCCGATATCAGATATATAAAAAGGATTTATAAATTTTAATCAGTAAGTCACATGGCAACAACATCCGATATAAAGTCACGTGGAAGGCATGTTTCAGAACTGTATTTTGACATTAATTGGAGTTCCTTAGATAGTGTAATGTCATTATACATTTACAGCTTTTGGGAAGGTTTTGCAATAGCTGTTTCCTAGGCAAAATATTCATACACTAAGATCATAAAGATGTGTTCAAATCAAGGATTTAGAATTTCTAAGATGGTGATATCCCTTGCGCTTAATGACATAGGAAAACATAGGAATCTGGGTCAACTTGTGGAAGTAGAACCATCCATGAATAGACTGCAACATGTCAAACTCCAGTCGTGGAAAGCAAGGTGTGGCCTCTTGTAACAGGATACAATACACAAACACATAGGTCAGCAGCAAAAGCCGTCCATGTACCCCAGACAACAGTACAAAACATAATTAAAAAGGAAGTCTATTTGGAAAACGACACAAGTCACATTTGCATAAGTTACTTCCACGGCATATCTGCTCAACTGTTATATATCTTTAGAAATTGGAGATCGAAACAGATATTTATGCTATTCTATAAAAAAAAAACATGTTGGTCAAGTCCCTTAGTTCATAAGTTACTTCCACGGCATATCTGCTCAACTATTATATATCTTGAGAAATTGGAGATCGAAACAGATATTTATGCTATTCTATAAAACATGTTGGTCAAGTCCCTTAGTTCATAAGTTACTTCCACGGCATATCTGCTCAACTGTTATATATCTTGAGAAATTGGAGATCGAAACAGATATTTATGCTATTCTATAAAACATGTTGGTCAAGTCCCTTAGTGCAGCGTCTATGAAATCCTGTGTGATTGGACTGTTGAAACAAGTGCTGGAAAACGGTTGATTGGACTGTTGAAACAAGTGCTGGAAAACGGTGATTGGACTGTTGAAACAAGTGCTGGAAAACGGTCATCCTTGTACACTGGATGAAGTATGGAAAGTAATCAGGGAAAAGGGGTATGTTTTGGACATGGAATCCTTACGATGGAGACATTTGCAAAAGAAATTACACTCCAGTGCTATTGTCAAGATGCATGGTAAGGTAGAGCATGGCCGGACGAGGTGACATGGAGTGTAACGAGGTGATGAGGCTCCCAGATCGTTTTAATATAACATAGTCGACCATTTACCTAATCACAGAAATAGTGGACTACTTAAGAGTGTTGATGGGTTCATTCAAGGAAATAAACCACTGAGGTGTAAGATCAAAATCAGTTAAGCTGAATCAATATAAAA
>NW_013666407.1:150730-171782 GCF_000517525.1 Limulus polyphemus
ATGTTTGGTGTGACGGGGGATTCAAACCCGCGACCCACAGATTGCGAGTCGAGCGCCCTAACCACCTGGCCATGCCGGGCCAACATGCTATGTACCAACAGCTACAATAAAAAATAAAATAAACATTATAAGGCATGTGTTTTCTCTTCAGCCTAAGAAGATAATAACGAAAGGGAAAACATTTCACCTATACCTATTTTAATATTACACTATATATAGGATCCCAGGGATTTAAACGCCATCCGGATGACTGAGAAGTCACTTAACTCTGTTGTAGCCCACATTCTCTCTGTGCCTCTCTAAGCGACATAATAACACCACATGTGCTGTATATAAACGTGTATAAGTTTCCTTTGTTATTCAAAGGTAAAAGTAATGTACAAATTCGAATATATTATGTTTGTTCTGTAACCCACAATAGGCAAACCACCCTTTACGAAAACGCATTAAAGCGAATGTTCGTGATGTTAACAGTTAAATTACCAACTATACAGCTTTTGGATATTTTGTAAAGAACCATGATATCATCTCTATGAATAATATATTTTATAAGAATAAAAACTTCTTGCAAATTCAAAATATTACTCTGATAAATATTCTCAAGGAAACTATTTCTTTCGAGTTTTATACCAAAACTGAGTAATGAATATATATCTTTGCATGGCTTCTTGAATATCGTGCAAAACTAGTCGAGGGTACCTGGATAGACTAGAGAGAGAGAGAAGGCAGCTAGTCAAACCACCCACCGTCAACGCTGGGGCCACGCTTTTTAACAACGAAAAGCGAGACCAACCATCGCATTATAATACCCTCACGGCTGATTTGTTTGTTTGTTTTTGAATTTGGCGCAAATATCTACGATATAACATCGTATGATCTGCAGATTTGTTTCCATGGTAAAAGTGTAGTGAGGTAGTCAAGGATAAGTTATTCTTACCCTTTTCTTAGTTGGGAAGTATGACATTTGTCACTTTTTGTACAACCCTTAGTGCCTATCATGCTACTACTCATTCTGAAGCCTAACCACCAAGCTTGTTTGGAATTAAGCACAAAGCTACACAATGGGCTATCTGTGATCTGCCCACCACAAGTATCGAAACCCGGTTTCTAGCGTTGTAAGTCCGCAGACATACCGCTGTGCCACTGTGGGAGGGGGGGGGCGCCTAACCACCAAAAAGTTTAATTCACCTATCATATCCAGTAGGAATGTTTCTCGTGGCATGAACTTCAATATCCAGGAAAAATAAATGTGTGAATATCACATATGTGTATGAAAGTCACAAGTCACATATTTACAAAATTACAGAACAAGAGTGTATATTAAGATTATAAGTTACAAGTGAGCTGAATATCATATCTCAGTGTGAGAGTGTGTGGTTGTTACAAGTGGCTGAACACGAGCGAGGTTCCGGGATACGAGAATGTATCATAGTGATCATTATGAGTAGGATACTTTTCTGGGTATCATTTAGTTCCAATGAAAAACCTACCGTTTTATCTCCAAGATTGTCGACAACACAGTGCAGGTAAGCTGTCTGGCCTAACTGGCAGGTAGCATCTTTCATGGTAATGTTGCCAGTGATTGGAATAGCGTACCCTCCAACGCTCCAGTATTCCTCTAAAGGTAAAACCCCGTCATCTGAAGCGTACTTTGTGGTAATGACATCGGTCGTTCCGTTGGTATCTAGATAATAAAATGAAACAGTCATAGATATATAAACAACATACATAATGCAGTTTCTTTGAATGATACAAGGTACTGCAAGATAGTTTCCTGGCTTTTCATGAACGATGTTACAGTATAACGATGTTTATAAAATTCAGAAACATTTTCTACTTTATAAAAGACAGAATGCCTTTTCTGCGAGCAAAGATTTTAAAATTATTTTCAACTTCGGAAAATGTGTTTTGAATTATTTGGTTGCTGAAAGAAAACTAGCAATATACGCATCATAGAGATAGAGAGTAGGTTCATTAACCTACCAATATATATATACATTTGTATATAATAAAATAATTTCAAGAGTGTATATAAACAATTATAACTATTTGATATTTAGTTGGAACCAACATTGATTCATGGCTCTCATCTCTCTGGAATACGTACTTTGCCACTGGCTAATATTCCTAAACTTCCATCACTTTTAAATAGAAACTTTCTTAAGAAGTGAATTTACTACATTGTGGGCTCTCTCAGGCATTAGTAGACAATTTTCTTATGGATAATTCTTCCTTAACTCTTATACCTATACTTAACTCTTATCGCTGCAAATAGGTACGTTCTTACTGAGCAGAATTTATAAAATCTCAGCATTCATAAATAGGAATTTTCTTGCTGAACAACCTGCTTAAGCTCCGAGTCTTCTGGCGTAGGATTGTTCTTACTGAGAAGACTGTCTAAACTCACAGATTTTCAAAATTAATAAGCAAACTTTCTAAGCTGTACATTTTCTCAAAACGTTAACTTTCTGAAATTTCTTCAACACTTCTTTAATTAAAAATACTCTATAAATTCCGAACTTTTTTTTTACAGTAAAATCTGCGTATATTTACATAGAACTATTTTGGAATTTAAAGTTATCGAATAATTTTCCTTTAAATGATAAAGCAAATAAAAAAAAAGACGTCCAAATGTAAGGAAATGCTGCTACGTTTAATCTAAAGCCAACGGAAACAACTTATTTAAACATTGAAAACATACTTACATAAATATCATGTGCACATTTAACAAAAACTTTTGATATGCTATGTATTTGAAAATAGTACATATCCGCTGACAAAAATATTTAATTTTCTTTAGTTCTCAAAATAATAAATATTTAAGTAAAATAAAAATATGTGAATCTTTCTGATTTCTTTATTGTTTATATTTGAAAAATTATATATTGTTGTTCGAACACTTTCTGAGAACACTTAAAGTCTAAATATCTTTTTGTATTATTTCATGCTGCAAATAAGGGAATATTTAATGTTTTTAAAAATCTCGAAATATGAAGTTTTAGTAAATGTTGTTTGTTTTTTGCTATAATGATAAATGTTTTTCAGTTAATATCTTGTCCAAACAAGTGTCAGTGTAGATTATTTAGTAGCATTAGTTGTTGTAAGCACTTTAGATGTTACACGAGGGGAGGGGAAGGGGGAGAGACGATCAAAGACGATGACGTCATAGTCCCACAAAGTGTCACCAGGGGCGAGTTGTTTTGGGCGCTTTGCTAGGTCGCCATGACAGGCGGCCGTGACGTCATAGTTCCAAGAAGTGGAGCCAACACAAATTTGATCAATCTGTCTCAACATGACTATAATTAATACAGTCGCTATAAAACACCAATTTATTAGTTAATTACGTTTTCTGACCATTTATGTTTATTTAACTCGTTTTAAAACTGACGCTTAACGCTAATTGATTAGTTCTAAACATTTTCTGACCATTTATATTTAAATATTCCAGAAAAAAACGTTTAACGTTTCAACTGCCTCTCTTTCAGTCTGTGCATGGTATTATGTACTTTTAATCTGATGGGCATCTTATACACCACCTGATGACACAACGCTCAGATCAAAGAAAGAATCACAGTAATCCGTAATTTAAAAACACTGATAACAGCGAGAAAAGTCAGTCAGAAGCACTAGCCGTCCATGCGGCCACTCTTAACTGAGAGACTTCCCAGTTACAATATTCCCTCAGATGAAAATTCATAATGTACTCAGTGCTGTATTACATCTTAAGCTTTCGACCTTCAATCCCGCAGCCCTAAATCCGCCTACATCTTCAAATACTAACTTTTTAATTATTTATCTCTGTTTCTTTCATTTATTCTATGAACCATTAGATCTGTCTTTCTCCTTTTTCTCATCTATTTATCTTCTAGTCAATTTATATTTATTTCTGGTAATCTGTAGTCCATATATTTTTTTATTTTTATGCGAAACTCTAATTAGTTTCTATTTATAATCATCATTAAATATTCGATTAGTAATAATAATAATGAATAATATCAATAAAAATAATAATGAAACTTTCACGTAACTTTCGTTTATTTTTAAAGTATGAATATAAATATGAGTTTAACGATCTTAGATTAGAGCAATGTGCAGTGATAACGATAGATATATTAGAGCAATGTGCAGTGATAGATAGCGAAATATATTATTTGATTCCGTAGAAGAAGCCAAGTGAATAAATGTAGATAAGTTAATCATTTTCCAACAGTATATTTTATTTCATGTCTTAGAGAAATGTTATGATATTCTAATGTGAGAGCTTTAGCTTGGCTTAGCTTCTCTATCTTTTTCCGTGTCTGTAATGCAGGTTCATAACATAATTTTGAAACTTATCATTGAATATACGATTGAAATATGTTTCCATCGTTATGATAAAAAACATTTTTGTGAAAAGTGTTTGCTTCTGAAAGATAGTTTAAAAAAGTCAGCTATGTTTCATTAGATAAAAGGTCAGTAATCAGCGGCGAGTTTGGCAAAAAATATTTTAAATTAATGTAAAATTATTCCCTTTTGTCATCGATGGTAAGATGGCGTTATGGCTTATCAGGTTAAAGCTTATTTACATATTATCGAACATAGTTTAGAAATTATTCAAAGTCAGCTCGGAATTTTCATAATACATTAAAACTGATGAAGGTCATTTGTTATTCATACTCACTTAAGCTCCTCAAAAAACAAGCACACACACACACACACGTGCGCGCACGTATAAACAACAATAACTAGTGATTAGCTAGACGACCAAAAATAATCTGAACCTCTAGTTCACAAGTCAGAGTCTGAAAATTATCAGTCTTAACTTAGCCATTTATCTTTATATGTTTCTATTTATTTAACTAGCTAACGAACAACTATAGTTAGATAAACAGATAGATAAATGTCTTTATACGTTTCTGAAGCTATTAGTTACACTCACTTTATAACTCCCTTTGTCTTTCTATGTATCTGTTTAGCTGGTTTCTGTCTGTCTATCATTATTTATCTGTTTTTATTTTTGTCTCTTCTTTTTATAGCCTAGGGCCTGGCAAATATATATAGTCTATCTAAGTAATCAATCTCTAGCATGATATTTTAACTTAAACTAGATTTAGAAATAAAAACTGTAGATTTAATAGTTGATTTGCCATTATACTATACTGAAGACTATCTTAAAGAGGAATACTAGTTTCATACGTTTTCAAGTTCGGTTATGAACATTATTATGACTCTACTGAGTCAGACATTACCTTTAGATCTGGAGAGTGAGATCACTCGCTGTGCTGAACTGAGAGAGTCAACAGACAGCTGAATATTATTTTGAATGTTAAACAGATATGTGTTCAAACAGAGTGAGAGAGAGACAGGTGGTTGGTGCATTGCTTGTTTTCACGTTTAAGTTTACAAAGTGCTACATCAAATGTATGCTGTGATAGCAAATTTTTCGTCTACACATATAGAAAGTTTGAACACTGTGTTTATATATATCTCCATACATTACTGTCAATTGTTTACACAGTAATCAACTTGGAATACTTTCTTAAGGAATAAATCTGGTCATCAATTGTGGAACTTTATTAAATATCAACTGGAGAATGAGTTTTTGATTCTGTACCTCCGAATTATATCTGAATTGCGTTTCAAAGATTTCAGACATGTCATCAATTTGATATTTTCCGACGTCTGTTGATCGTTAGTTATTTTTATACTACTTGGTTCTATTGATTCGTCAATCATATCTTTAAAAATTTAGATTGTGTATAAATCCAGCAACAAATGCTTCGTTGGTTTAATATAACACAGCTGAAATGGATGTTAAATATCTGTGAGGAAATTAATTCGTAGATCTTATAAAAAAAATATTGTTTTTCAAGCCCCTATCGTGGTTAGTGTTTGTAAGGTTTGTCCATTTATAAATCAAACCTAACTTCAGCAATGTACCGAATAAATGTAATATAAATGGATATGAAAATCTAGATTACCTGCTTGGCCGTCCAAAATTATATGTTCCTTGGATAGTATCAATTTTGGGTGTTGCCGTAAAACGAAACCACACGTGACCTAGGACTTTAATGAGAATTTAGGATTTGCAGGTGAGCACAGTCATTATGTACAGGGGTCCAGATTCTACTAGATTGTATGCATAAAATGCAGCCTTCATTTTATCATAACTGTAAGGAATCGGTAGACATGAATGTTTGAGTTACAATGCTGAAATACAGAATGAAGAAGTAATTGCAATTTGGTGAGATGAATCTCCGTATATTTCTAACATGGATGGTTTAATCTTGATATCTAAGTTATACCTGACCAATTAACAATATATGATCATCTTGATATCTAAGTTATACCTGACCAATTAACAATATATGATCATCTTGATATCTAAGTTATACCTGACCAATTAACAATATATGATCATCTTGATATCTAAGTTATACCTGACCAATTAACAATATCTAATCATCTTGATATCTATGTTATACCTGACCAATTAACAATATATGATCATCTTGATATCTAAGTTATACCTGACCAATTAACAATATATGATCATCTTGATACCTAAGCTATACCTGACCAATTAACAATATCTAATCATCTTGATACCTAAGTTATATCTGACCAATTAACAATATATGATCATCTTGATATCTAAGCTATACCTGACCAATTAACAATATCTAATCATCTTGATACCAAAGCTATACCTGACCAATTAACAATATCTAAATGACCCATCATGAAATGAATGCTGCCTCATACTGTGATTAAAATGCTATAATGCCTCTATCAACAATAGCGATTTGAGATAAATGCCACCTTTAATCTGCCTTAACTCGCCATGAGTTCATGGCACGAATCCAGATACCGTTATGGGTTGTTTTAGAACGTCACCTGATAGACACAAGAGATAAACCCTAAAATATCATCATTGTCCTTAGAGTTATTTTTTTAAAAAAATATGAATATCTAAATTTTCAAGCTTGTATCAATGGTTGGTGGAAAGTACTATTGGAGCCTGAAATAGACTCACTTTCACTACCTATCAAAATGGGCCCTCAGCGACGCAACAGGACATCCCCCCCTCCTTCTCAACATATGATGTCCAATTTTTTTGTTGTGTAATATATAAGTGTTTGAAAATGATTAAGTAACATCTCCCCTAGTTTGTGATGTATTGAATGATGTTGATTAAGCAACACACCGTCCTTCTAGTAAAGTAGAAATGTTTATATACCCACCCATTCCTTGCATAAATCTTCGCGAATGAGAATAATACATAAAACTATATTTTACTACTAAGTTTGTGGTGCGTTTTTTCACATTACAGCTCCTGTGATTATTCTACGCTAACATGAACTTTAAGCTATATTTATTATAATTTCGGCTAAAATTATAATTTTAAGTAACTCAGACTAATAAGTATCTAATTACATAATATTCATTCTTCTTTCTGACTGACTGATTGTAAGTAGTAAGTCTGAGAATATTACAGGATTTCGATAACGATTCTACCTTTTTATTTTAAGTATTTGCAAGTAATTGTTTTCAAAGTTATTATAGAACCACAAGCTCTAGGTATACATTTTATTTATTATCTACAGTATACAGAACATCAAGTCAAATAAGTAAAAATTCAAATCAGGCTCTTCGTAAGTGATATGTTAAATCTTAAGACCAAAACTACAGCAAAATTAATGGAAATATGACTAAACCATCAAGGTTATGCATTTTGAAGTTAAAATTATCGTTGTGTAAGCCACAGGAGAATTCGAAGTAGCCGTTAATTGTATATTTGTGTAAAACTATTGGCTCATACATTTTCTTTCCAAACTACTTTAGTATAAGCCATTACAATGATTACTTTTGTAAATAATTTGATTTTGAATAAGCCAAGAAGATTCTTAATGTTTTTAATGTAGCCTTGACAACAACTTTTATAATTAAATAACACTATCAACTTTGTGTTTTTGTTTCTTATTAAGTACAAAGCTACACCGTGAGCTGTCTGTACTGGAGCCTGGCATGATCAGGTGGTTAGGGCGCTTCACTCGCAATCAAAAAGTCGTGGTTCGACAAAAACATGCTCGCCCCTTTCAGCCTTAAGGACATTATAATATAGCGGTCAATCCACTATTAGTTGGTAAAAGAGTAGCCCAAGAGTTATAGGTGAGTGGTAAGGTCTAGCTGCCTTCCTTTCCTCTAGTCTTTTACTGCTAAATTAGGGAATGCTAGCGCAGACAGCCCTCGTGTAGCTTTGTGCGAAATTCAAACTACCTGTATATTGAAATAGACATGATTAAGGAAAGACGCAGATTACGTAGACTATGTATAAACACAAGAGATATAACACTGAAACCACAAGTAAATGCACTTCGTAACAAAATCAGAAATGAATTTAAACTACTAAAATAAGACAACTGGAACACTAATTGTAATACTTTAAACGAAAAACAAAATCCACAAAAATACTGGAACCACCTAAAAAGTTACAAACAAAACAAGAAACCATCTCAATCCTACCAAATACCAGCACATGGTAACAAAACAGCATATACTGACTCGCAAAAAACCGAACTATTTAAAGAACACCCACAAAATATTTGTAAAAAAGAAAAAAACGATTACCACTACCGTAACCAAGTAGATAACAAAACTAAACAAAAATATTTTTACATCAACCTTCCCGGCTTTACACCCTACACAAACAACCAAAGAAGTAACAACTAACATTCTTGATGAACACATGACAAGTGAAATAAACAACGACGCAAACCTCTATAGCAATAAAACACACTAAAAACAGGAGCAGAAAATATACTGCTCAAAAATGGAACTCAGTAATTACTTGAATACCTCAAGGCATTTTTTTAACCTCTCCCTGAAAACAGGGTACATCCCCGTCTCTTGAAAGGAAGTGAATATTCTCATGTTTTTAAAGGAAGGGAAACCAGCAAAAAAGCCACACAGTTACACACCAATCAGCCTGACCAGCTGTGTAGGAAAAATGTTAGAATGAATGGTTAGTAAAAGATTAAACAATTACCTAAAACACAATTCCAAATTACCGGAAGTGCAAAACGGTTTCAGGAAATGTCCACAAACAACTGAGAGTGCACGGTTATTTGCCTTCTAGATTTAGAGAAGTCTTTTATTACAATCAGGTCTAAGGTTCCGGATGTTAGAGATGTAACTTCCGTGAGGAATTATTCGGTGGTTGTCCAACTTCCTAGAAAATGGAAAATGTCGAGGGCACCTACTCGAAGTATTTTACTCCAGAGGAGCAACATGTCTTTAGATGGCCCAAAGTTTTTATTTCACCTCATAATTCACACCGAAACACCATGTACAGCAGCTACAAATCTACAACCTTCATTAAATGCCATCACCGAATACTATTCCAAGAAACGAATAAAAATTGATATACCTAAAACACAGATCCTAGTAGTTGCAAAGCTAAAGAAACTGATCAAAATCATCCATAAATTATATCTAAATGTAACATTCCTCCAGACAGCTACGTCAGCAAAATTTTCGGTCTCACATATTGATACAAAATTAACCTGGCGAAAACATATAAATTAAATTTCAAACAAAATCTGGCAAATAATAAATCAAGTTAAAATTATAGCAGAAAATAATACGGGAACAACAAGAAGAGATATATTAAAATATACAAACAATACAGACGACCAGTTATAGAATATGCTTGCCCAGCCTGGATTAATGTTGCACCTACCAAAATTAAAACTAAACTACAAAAACAACAAAATGCAATACTCACCAGCGCATACAAAGTTCCTCCTTCAACAAATTCTCACTGCCTACACGAATACTCAAACTTATAACCACTCCATGACAGACTTCTAAACAGATCATTCATCTACTTCAAGAAAAATCTACATAAAAACGAAACTAGATCGCTATGTCATACATGATGGAAATGAGCCTAAGTACCTCTCACCCATAAATATGTACCATAAGTTTGGTAATATGTCACCTATTGCTATACCTTCCTAATATATCATCTTGTAGTTTATAATATGGTGTATTATAAAAAGGGTATTTACGTAAATACACATAGAATAAGCCACAATGTGAGTGACATTGGAATATATGGACTATAAATAGCAAGTGTATCCCAGTGTAAGTGACTCAAACATAAATGGACATGACCTGATAGAGGTATTGAATATTATGCTATAACATGGCCCTGATAGGGGAATTGAATTCATGTGATAAACACTCATGAAAACAATACCTTCTTTTATGTCGTGTTCAACATTTGACACGCCACACTCATGCTGAGAAATTAAAATCACACCCATGTTCAGGGAGAAATTACACTCTTAATGCGGGAGGAAAAGGTCAAGATTGCACCTGACCCTCCCAGGTCCAAACAATGACCTAAATCCCGATGAAGCAGAATCTGCGAACGAAGTGTTTTAAGCCTGCAGCCCGAGCCACTAGGGGGCATCAATTTATGTTTAAATTATTGTTTGTGTAAATCATAATGACTGTCGGCAATTAAACCTTTATAAGTCCTAAGAATTATTAAGTTGAAACTTAAACTTTTGTTATTATAATAAATAAGATTGCATAACTTACAATAAATTATACATTGGTATAATATCAAAATTACTGAAATTATAGTTTAATTTAGATTCTTTAAAAAAACAGGATTACATGTTTTACAATTTAGTGTTCTTAGTCCACTGCACATTAAATTTTACAGTTAACTTTATCGCTGTGTAAATTACCAAAATATTAAATCTTTCATACAAATGTATTTTTTGTGTAAACCACAAGATGAAATATTTTGCTTTTAACCCAAATTTTACAGTTAACTTTTATCTTCTCATCGTGTAAATCACCAGAATATTAATTTGAAAAATGAAACTGATCTATGTACTTCTAACTAAAACTTTCAAAGTTTGGCCTAACAAAAGAAAATATTCTCAATGTTCCTCAGTTTTCAATGCAAAACGCCAGTAGTTTGTTTTTGTATGAGTCATTCAGAAAATGTTTGTTTGTTTTAAATATATCATAATTCTCGGCATAGCATTAAAATTAGTAATATTTTATGCACAAAGACGTGGGAGTAAAGACATTCGCTCCAATTTTTCTTCGTGAATTAATTCATTGAATAGAATAAAAGCTTTAGATATTTTTGGTCTAATTAACGAAATCATGTTAAAACATAATCGTAAAAATCAAGAATGAGTTTCACCAGTTTTCTGTGTGTTATTTAACTGATCGCGAATAGGATACTTCAAAACATCTTTTCTCTATTACTCAAAACAAAACAGCCCCCAGTAGCACAGCGGTATGTCTGCGGACTTACAACGCTAGAATCCGGGTTTCTATACCCGTGGTGGGCAGAGCACAGATAGCCCATTGTGAAGCTTTGTGCTTAACTTAAAAAACAAACAAAAAACAATCAAAACAAAACAACCACTTTCTCTAGAATTAAGAGAATGATCTAATTTGCCTTTCTGAAACAAAATTCACCACTATGTACTTTGGAATACAGGATATAGATACTTATCAAAGATAATCATGTTAACATTATACCCAAGAATGTCTACTGACTCATGATCAAATGTGATATTCGAACACAAAATATTATAGGTTAGGTGAAATGTAACTGAATTCATGTATGAGAAGATGACCGTAGAACAAGTTCAAAATGTTAGATTTATTTGAAGAATGTTTTACTAGAGCAAACTGACAAGGAAACGAATGTTGAATGTAAGATTGGTATTCCACGTGGAAGAAACGAAATAAGGCTGAAACTACCGACATATGTCACGCTGACAGGCCCCGGTGACTGCCTTGGAAACATTCCACAGCTGTTTTCTCTTCTCTTAAGACAAATTTTATCTTAGCTGAAATCAGTTAAGTAAACGTCTTGTCTCATTCCACAGTTTGTCTATCGAGAGCCATCGATCTTGTCCCTGGTTGGAGGCAGAACAATGTTACGTCAACTCCAATGTAATAGAATATCTATCTATAGTCAAAGAGATGCTCGTAGTTACCAATTACATAAAACCTTAGACGTGGCTTGGCTTCTAAACCATTTATTTTCCTTCAAATGTTAGCAACATTCTTCTGGCATTCTGGCTGTAACCAAGAAGAATGAGTTACGAAAAAAAAATACAAGATCCAGGCGGTCATGCAACATCAAACATGATTCTGGAATGTTTTCGATTCAAGAAAAATCATATCTAAAGAATTAGTAAATTAACTCAAGTAAATATGTACCATACGGTGATTTAATATTTTGTTCAGCCATTCTGCTGTTTTTCTTATACGTACACGTTGATGATTTAATTAATCGAGCTCCAATAACTGTTTAAATGTGCTTTGACTAGTCCTTCCTATATGAAGCCCCTCCCCCTCCAGTGGCACGGCGGTATGTCTGCGGACTTACAACGCTAGAAACCGGGTTTCGATACCAGTAGTGGGCAGAACACAGATATCCCATTGTGTAGCCTTGTGTCTAATTGCAAACAATCAAACAAACATTAAGTTATTTACATTATCAGACACTATAAACAATAGCTTCTTTGTTTTCCATTTATCGAAAGAAAAATTCTCATTAATTTTCTGTCAAGCATCTGATTTCCCTAATAGGTTCCACTGGAACACACTAGTAGTTGATATAACACGTAGCACTGTGCATTCTGTGATTAAGAAGGTAATATGTGCAAACTGTGGTTACAAAAACTTATGTACATTACACATGAAATTTGACACATATGTATTGATATTCTGTAATCTCGATTGTATTTTATCTGAGATATGTTTTTAATATTCTGTGCACAATTATTTTATCAGACATATAATTACAGTGAAAATTGTCTAGCGATGATGGCAGTTAAACCCGATATACAAGCGACATTTACGTGGTCAAACTGGCAGCTAAAGCAAACGCATCAGGTGAAAATATGAGATTACGTAGATATTTTTTGTTATATTCCAACAAACATTATGTGTTTAAAACTAATGCCCTGGCTGAATTTTTACAGAAGTTATCCCAGTAAACATTATATGATTGATAAGGAAACTTATAGAACACATGTCAATAACAATTCTGTGATTCTGATAGTGTATCATAAATAAGAGATATTCTAGCGAAGATTCATCACTACAATGGCATTTTAAAAACATTTTTGTTGAAAAGTTTGAGATATTCCCAACATAATTATTATTATCACGATGGCATTTTATACGAGATTTTTCTCGATTGTTCTTGACTAACTATACTGTTTCATGGAACACGCGATAACAAACATTCTATGAGCATAAAGGTCAATCTATAAGCAGGAGGGTGGGATATAAGTTGTTGATGTAATATATATATATAAGGCTAGCACAGAAATCTTAGCTGAAAAATTAATGCTATAAATTAGGGAATGTGCCGCTCATTTCTACTATTTTGAGTCATAGAACATGAACCGTTCAAATGTCTTCGTGTTACACAGGTGATAAAAAAGTGCGGGAAAATGGTTGCAGTATAACAGTGACAGTCAAATCTCACTATTTGATTTGGCAATATTAGCCCAAGGCTTAGCAGTGGGAGGTGTCCACTAGATATTTCTAATCTATCACTTCAAAATTAGTGATAACTGGCGCAAGTAGCTTCGAAAAAGCTTTGCGCAAAATTCAGCAAACAAACAGTGCTACGCATGGTATTAAACGTCATTTATATTTGGCATCGGCTTCGCGTATCTTGCTACCGACTTTCTCGTTCATTTGAGCCTTCATTCGGGGAATTAAGCTGGTTAAGTTAAAATGGTTGCCAATCTTGGATTGTTTATCCTACTGCTTATCTGTTTAAATGCTATCTTTGGGGAAATCAACTGAATTTGTTCTAACAAATTTCATCAGCAACTTATGACACCAGGCATAGAGAGAGATGAATAGTTATGTATGCTTATATTGGTATTTTAGATGTTTTAGGAAAAGATAATTTGACAGCAGAAAAGTAATTACTGAGTTTGTGAAAGTGTCTTATGTGCAGCAGTCAAACAGAACCTTAAAACGTTAAGAAACGTTCAACTGTTTAGAAAATTCTCTATTTATTAAATTCCTGTGACATTTCTATCATATTAAATTCCTGTTTCTAATTCAATGATGAAGAATTAAGTATGAAAAGCATACATTCCACCATATCTAACTAGTGAATGGAACAACAAGAATAAGAGCAATATCTTTGTTCTACCGGCCAGTTTAAACAGATTACAGGAATAAAGTTAATTTCAAATTAAGAAAGTGAAAAAAAAATATGTTTCGTTTTATTTTATTTAAAATATATGCAACAAGTAATGTGTAATTAACTAGAATAACGCATGGAAAAGATGGTCATTTTATTGAAACCAGATTTTATGTCTTCTGATGGCTCAGTTGTAAGTCTGAGGACTAACGCTCAATATTGGATTTTTCACACCCTCGTTGGGCAGAGCATAGATGAACCATTGTGTAGCTTTGTATTTAACAAGGAGCATTTACTTCATTGTGCAATTGTTTCCAGCCTCTTTATTAATTTATCATGAGTCCAGAATTACTTTCTAATAAATATCTTGGTCGAATTTCTTGTTATTCTGAGGACTTACAAGGAAATCGGGACTCGATACTCGCAGTGGACAGAGTGCAAATAGCTCATTGTGTAGCTTTGCGCTTCACCTCAAATACACAAACAAAAATTATGCAAACCTGTTTTGTTACGCTAAGAGAAATGAGTTCAACTCTAAAACATATTTATCTTTTTCAATTAAAGCTATATCCAAAATATTATATATTAAGATGCTATTTTGGAGGTGGAAGTAAACAAAAATGACTTTCACCCATTATTTGACAAGACAGACATTGACATAATTTGTATCTCATTCATACACACTTTCATTCTCTACTGAAACACCATGAGCAACAGCCAGAGTTCCCGAGGAATGAAACGTCTGTCCAATTATAGTGAAGATAGAGTAAGTGTATTTCTAATAGTGTTAACAAATAACTATATTAATTTGACGTATTTGAATCATTAATCCCATATTTATGTTATTTTCATTTTCTTAAGAGACATCTAGCAATAGTCCCAGAGCTGAGGCGTTTATAAGTCGGGTCCAAATGGAAGCAGTAAAACTCACTTTGTTAGCAATGTGTTGTTAAGTTATCGTGATATTATTTACCCTACTCCAAAAACATTGTATGGTTCTATGGTGAATTTCAATAGTTGTATACTAATTTCACACAAATCATTCCTACCATACATTTTTTCAAAGGTTTACCTGAAAAATTTTGTCATTATTTACAACCCAAAAATCCAAATCTTTTTATAATAGATGATATTATGTGTGAAAGTAGTGAAAATACGGGAGTGTCCCAAATTTCTACCCGTATAAATCACCATTTCAATTCAACGGTGTTGTATACTGTACAGAATCTATTTCATCGGGGTAGAGAGATGCATAACATCAGTTTAAATATCCAATACATAATTTTGTTCAAGAATGTGAGAGACAAGTAGCAGATGAATGTTTTAGCGAGACAAATGTTTCCAACACGTGTCAAATACTTTGAAGAAGCCTATCAAGATGGAACTGTTTGGATATCTAATCCTCGATTTGAAACCACAAACTCCTGTAAATATATTTCTTCGTTCTCTTGTTTTTCTTTTTTTCAAGCTGGTGTACATCTGAATAACAAACTCATTTCTACATCTCACAATCTCTTTGCCCATAAGGCCTACATAGAAACACTATTGAGTTATAATGGAGAAACCAAGAGAAGCCACATGACTATGTCTATGTGGGTAAAGTACCCGGCGGGTAGTTTTTATGATCTCGACGTCAACGAAGGAGTTAATTATGGTATCAAAGAGTGATAGATAACAACCTGAGACAGTCAAAGATGTTTGGCCATTTACATTTGGAGATCTTTTTGCAAAACAAATTCTTGCCAAATGGTGTTACTTCAAAACTAGGCCTCGTACAAAATGAAGATGCATTTCATATTATGTCAAGTGATGAACGAGATTTCAAAGTTGTTCTACAACACGTTTATATCTACGTTATAAAAGTAAAAATTAGTCCTTTGGTCATTCTGTTGCACGCAAAAGCCTTTCAGAAGCGAACTGCTAAATATATTTTGAACTATATAGAGTACAAATCAATTTCAATTCCTCAGGGAAACTTACATGCATCTATTAAGAATGTATTTTAAAGTCAAGTACCGACACGTTTTGTTATAGTGTGTGTGTGCTCATAACGACGTATATAATGGATCTTGGAAGAAAAAAACCCATACAATTTCAAAAATTTCAGTATTAATTTTATTATAATCAATGTGGATGAAGAACTGATTCCTGCTCGACCTTGACAACCCGATTTTGATACTGAACTGTATGCATGAAGGTATGAAAGGTTATTTAGTGGAACATGAAAATAGTTTCAAGATAATGGGATTGATATAGGATGTGACGAATATTCAGAAGGATATGCACTCTTTGTATTTGATGTTACACCCCACCTATCTACTGGCAATTTGCACTTTAACCTGCTAATACAGGAAAAGCTACGAATGGAAATACGATTAGGAACAGTATAAATGTGTTTGCCTAAGTAAAATGTTAGTCCAGAAACATCATCAGTGATATCTAAGGAGCAATGAACAGTGTAAAGATTTATTATGTATTCGCACAAGATTTGTGTACGAGAACGAAACATGGAGGTGTGTTTGCCATTGATCACCCACCTAACTATGCAGAAAAATAACTGTTTATCATCAAATTGTATCCAAGCCATAAATCTGGAAATCACTGGGTCTATGTCTACTTTGGTTGAAATGGGAAAGAAGAATATTTTGATTCCCTTGTGTTATCTCCACGAACTCACAACATATGGTTATTCATCAAAAAGAACCGTTGAACGTGGACTTACAATAAAAAAGTTTGTGCAAGGACCATATTCGACAACGTATGGACACTATTATGGCTATTACAGATGTCCAAATACGGGTATAATAAAGATATATATGAGATATAATGACATAATATATGTGTTCATAATTTTATTACAGAGCATTTTAATGTAACAACGCATTTACCAGATATAACTTTTTATGATGATCAAATATCATAATCATTATTATACAAAGATTAATAAAGGTTTTAAAGATATTTTTCAAGTGATTTACGTTATGTATAAAATTTTAATCTTCTTATGTCATAATGATCTTGTTTGTGGATCATATAACAAAACAATGCAAATCTCAGGAAAATATTTTATATTTGTCATAATGATATAGATTACAATTTATTAATCTTATAGATTTTTACAGAAGAAGTCAGATAGCTCTTGAATATTGGGTCATGCCCTCAGGTGTTGTATGTTTAGGTGTCATGTCGTGTGATGTAAGGAGATTTTCAAGAGTTTTTATAGTACATTTAATTGCCTAAAAGTGTGTTACTATGTGGACACTGTTGGGCAGTATAATATGATTATGTCAGCATATTATACCACATAGCAACACGTGTTGTTGATGATGTATCTATATGAATGAGATACAAATTGGATTAATTCCCTCATCACATCATTAGATTTTTAAAACCTTGTCGAAATTGAGTCATGGTCATGTTTGTTTACTTCCGGCTTCAGATGGCCACCTTAACTGCTGTACTGTTAACTTCCTCTTACACATTTTTGTTAAGAAACTCGGATAGCTCTTGAAAATTGGGTCATTCCTATGGGTGGTGAACGTTTAGATGTTACGTCGTGTGATGTAAGGAGCTTTTCAAGGGGTTATATAATACATTTAATTGCACAAAAGTATACTTTATATAACATGTAGTGCTTTCATTTTTAGGTCATACTTATACAACTGTTCTTTTATTTTTTAAACCACACGTATAATTACTATCTGCCATTAACAATAACATTTCCTACTTGTACTTTCTATAATTATCTAGCATCACGTTATTACATTACCACAATTACTACAATTATATATATATTACTTTATCAAAATTGGATTTTGCTCTCTGAAGGTGCATGTTTAGGCATAACATTGTGAGGACCTGTCATTACATACTATAGTTATATGTGATTGATTCATACTACCTTGTGGAAATTGGGTCATGGTGTTGATGACGTCATCTTATTACACCACCTAGCAACACACCCCCTGATGTTGATGAAGTATCGGTATGAACGTTCATTTCTTTACACTAAAATATTTACTTTGTTACTGGTAACATGTTCATACACTTGCTAATTTGTATTGAAATTATAAGGATTAGCTTTCTCTGAAGCAAAATTAATATATCCATTTATTTTACAAAATTCCAATAATATTCTCGATTCTTCTAACTGCAAGTATATTTGTAAGAAATATTATAAAGTATAATCAGAATTGTAATAATAAGCTAAGACAATGAGACCCCACTGATATAAGAGAATGCTAGTCGTATATTTGTTAAACAAATCAGATATCTGGTTATCAATCACCAAAATTAGTTCAATTTGTTACGCAAATCAAATATGTGATGATAATGTAATGAAATTCAGCTTAATATGCTTAATACTGTTTATGAAATATGGCTAAATCTCAAAGAAGACATTTGGACATTTCACTCATGTAAAGGGAAGAATGAAAGCTGACCAATTTCACAGCAGACTGTTACAGATTGGCTACAAGAGTTTTAGTGTTGTTAATAGACCACCGTTTGCAACACAAACCGGCGAATGCTACTTGTTAATTGTAGCTTGAGGCAATTGTAGAATATCTTTTCCGAAACAAAATTTCTTGTTTGTAGCCACAACTTGACACCTTCTCAGTTTAAAAAACAAATTTTATAATACCAGTTTACGTGTCAGGTGTCCAGTATGGTAAATTTCACTCTAATCAAAACAAGTAATGAAATGGCTTAACTCCGTGGTGCCATAAACATTTCCAGTGGATCAAAGAGTCACTCATCACCTTTTTGTAGGATGATACTCATTTTGGAGATATTCTGAAAACAGATCCAATTGTGTTTTCATACAGAGACGTACTACCCATTTGGACAGGAATGAACATAGTGGGCGTATCAAACGTTATATGGAATGTATTTTACGCACTTTGTGTTGCTATGTGTTAGGGCATTTGATCCTGACTTTAGTCTGATGATTGATAGCGACCAACTTTGCTAAACTGGTCAAAACATGTTTGAAGAAAAGTAGATTAATGAAAAAGAGTGGTCTGTGAGCTCACCAGACTTCATTCTCACTGAACATGAATGAGATTCTGTTTGAAAATAAGTTACATCTCAAGAAATAGTCCCTCGTACAGCGGTAAGTTTACGGACTTGCAATGCTAAATCTAATGTGGCTTTACTCTAAAACAAAACAAACAAGCAAACTGTCAAATGACGCCAAACACACCACACAATGAAATTACCTGGAAACTAACTTTTCAGGATCTTATCAACACTTTGATTTTAAACATGCTCTATTTATTGCATATTGAAGAAAACACCATAAATACATTAAATGACCCCTATCATATGTCCATTTAAAAAACGTTATACTGTATTGTCTGATCACTTGCGTTACAACTCATATGGTGTTTCATCAGATGCCTGACTTGCATAAAGTTAATCGGGGTTCGATGATTAACATTCGTTTATAAGAGTGATTTAATATCTTGTCAGAAAAAAATATTATAAATTCCAATTATTATTCAATTTGGTTTGTTTAGAGCATATTCATAACTTTACTTTTCATCTGGAATTATACACAAATATTGAGTTATTTATATTATACATACATACGCGCGTCTATTCTATAATTGTTGTTAAATTGCCCGGCATGGCTAGGTGGTTATGACGCTTGACTCGCAATCTGAGGGTCACGGGTTCGAATCCCCGTCACACCAAACATGCTCGCCTTTTCAGCCGTGAGGGCGTTATATTCTGACGGTCAATCCCACTATTCGTTGGTAAAAGAGTAGCCCAAGAGTTGGCGGTGGGTGGTGATGACTAGCTACCATCCTTCTAATCTTTCACTGATAAATTAGGGACGGCTAGAGCAGATAGCCCTCGTGTAGCTTTATGCGAAATTCAAAAGAAACAAACAAACTATTGTTGTTAAGTTTACCAAGAGTGTAAAAATATATCTGACACATTTTAATAACTGTGTCTTAAAGTTTGGGATAAAAGTAATTCTTATCACAATTTTTTTACAAAAATAACTTGAATTATTAAAAGTTATTAATCGCACACAGAAAGGTTTTGCTAGTTTAAATAGCTGAAAATATAAATGTACAGTTTCTTAAACATTAAAAACGAAACATTATTTAGATAAAACTATGTGGCTGAGGTTTACTCCATCAGGAAGTCGGAAGTTAGTAAACCGTTGGAAATTTTTCTTTTCGTAGTTTAAACAAGCCACTAAATAAAATATATCAGTAAATGCTAGATTAAAGGTTCTTCTATAGCATTTTTAAAGTTAATTCAAGTATCTAGAACTAATTACGCCAGTATTGTAAGACTAGAAACTTCATTTAACCTAGGCTACCAAGAGTCGAAATGAAAGTATCGCCGCAGAAAACTGTCTAAGAAACGATTTTACTCATTCCCACTGTGTATTCTATAAACTGATATTCATAATAGAACAATAACATTTTTGAAAATATTTGGCTTGGATAGAAAATAAAAATATTGCATCTTAAGGCAAAACTATTTTAATATATGTATATTCGTTCTTGTTTAAAAACACCTTTACCATATCTACAATTTATTAAGCATCGTCTCTTTTTACGAAGCATAAATAACACAGAAGATAAATTAAATGATGTCGCTATAATATTATTAGACTGATTACTTCAAACAAATTGCTGCTGTAGAGGCAGAATCGGGCGTCCCCATAACTTATATATATTCTAATTTTCTTCCTATTTAATACTGCGGACGAGTAAACTAACAAAGTCTCTAGCTCCCATAGGGATAAAATAATCCAGATAAAGATTGTTTGTTTTGTAATCAAGCACAAAGCTACACAATGGGCTAATTGTGCTTTGCCCACCACGGGTA
>NW_013666407.1:172285-185045 GCF_000517525.1 Limulus polyphemus
GGTATTGAAACCCGGTTTCTAGCGTTGTAAGTCCGCAGACATACCGCTGTGCCACTGGGGGGGGGCAGATAAAGAGTAGATAAGAGAAGTTAACTGACCTCTTTCCATCTGATTGGAAGGATATGGTCTAGAGAAATAGCAGCAGATGTGGAAAAGAAATTAGTCATCTCCAAAACCTCAAAATTGTGATTTATTCCAGAAGAACAATAGAAAAGATTATTTAAGCTACATTCCCATCATGCCACTGGAATAAATAAACTAAAGCATTGAAGCTATGAACACATATTATACTACTAGACACCTCAGGAAGTCATTTTAGTTCAGACGGATAAAATCCCACAAATTGCATCTCTTTCATTTTAAACGCGGACTAAGTTTTAATGGATAGAAGATATGAATATTGGAACTACAGTCATCCATCTCTTCTCTAGGGAAACCACTATATGCACCATTGTTCCATAAGATGCACAGAAATAATCGCATACACTCTCGTCTCCACACGAATTCCAAAGAGCATTTAAGTAAAGTTCGATGTTTTTAGTTTTCTCACAACCTTATTTCTGATCTGACTACCAGCTGTGTAAATGTATTTTAGTCTCTCACTTCTACTCTGGCTATTGTTCACATTCTGTGGGAATGGAAACATAATCATGCACTGTTGCTGTACCTTACAGTCGGACACAAAAAGAATTAAACAGGGATATGAAAGACCGAATGTTGTTTATAGCCTAAACCTTAATGTTGTTTATAGTCTGAACCTTAATGTTGTTTATAGTCTAAACCTTAATGTTGTTTATAGTCTGAACCTTAATGTTGTTTATAGTCTGAACCTTAATGTTTGTTTATAGTCAGAACCTTAATGTTGTTTATAGTCTGAACTTTGTTCTGATGTTTAACTATAATTCTTCATTTAAAATTTTATCATAAATTTTGACATAGGTAAGCTGATGTAACATCACAAAAACACAAATAAATAATATACTAAATATTTAACTATACGATATCATAAATTCGGTAAAATATAGGAGTTTAATACAGTAAAAAACTACAAATTACAGATCTTTAAAACTGACTCTTTGAACGAAACGCTACGATAAAATAATTAACCATGTAATAAACTAAATTATCATAAAGTAAGGTGGGATAATAAGAAAAATACAATAACTAAAAAACAACAACAACGTGGATTCAGTGTGAAGCAAAATCTGAAACAATAACAACAACAAATTATCAGGATATGAAAAGTAACGAAACGGGTGATTAGAACAGCAAATATAGATGAGCACAAAACTTACACATACTAAAAGATACACATTACACAAATCAAACTCTTTACACAGTGGCAACTTAAGACATACTACTTATAGGGAAATAAAATAAAACCTAAACACAATAGAAATAAAACAATTTAATTATAATATTAAAATTCAAAATAAGTAAAATATATTTAATTACAAGCAAAGAAACAAATCATCAAAAAAGAAATATACATAAAATGTGCTATGTACAATACAGAGGTTATTATAAGGTTAGTTAGCGATTGTTAATGTACAGAACTCAAAAGCTAGTTCCAATAAAGCTGTAGTATTTGGTAGCAGAGCTAAGACTGTGATATAAAGAATGACGCCAGTCTTGACAATAGTTGTATCCAGGGCTATTAATCATAACTTTCACACAGTCAACATGTGATCATTATTCATAATAATTAACATATTAACATTTTGTCACATGTGTAAGAGAACTGAAGTAGCCTCATAGTCAGCAGTCAACAGACTACGAGACTTAGTTACTTTACAAGGCATGAAAGTTAAAAAGGTTTACTGATTACTTAATCCTTGAAAGCTTTTGGATGCTTCTTAATTTACGTCTTGGGAAGCTGGTGAACCCTATTCATTTTGATGGGCGGCCATATTGTGAGACCATATGTTAAAAGGTATTGAAGAAATTGATACTTAACTTCTGTAAGAGGGATACCTTACATTTTTTTTACAAAGAATAATACATTGTAACAAGAACGTCATAGAACTACATATATATTCCCCTGGGCAACAAATAAATAAGGGCCTATCTTTCTATTAAACCAGGTATTCACATATAAAATTTTCAAACATATATTAAGGACATGCGCATTTAAATTCATAAAACAGATAATAATATCTCTTTTAAACAAGAGCATATGTTACCTGGTCAACATGAGCATGTTGCATGTAATTCATAAGTTTCTGGGTTTTCTTGCATTCAGCAAAACTATAAGTTAATGCTCCAAATATACGTACAAGTTACATCTTATAGCCTTTTGAATAAGTATTTAACAATAGAAGTATGATAGAAACAATTAAAATTGGCAGTAATAAATAATTTCAGAGAGTGTATGATTATATTATTTAAAAATATGGTAAATTACATACAAATTATGTTTTATACGGAAAAATCTCACATGTTAATGATTTTTGTGCAATCAAGAAATCATTAATAATGGATGAAAGAGAATATAAAGTTTTTTATCGACCGTATACGGATCAACCTTAACAGTTTTCAGTTTAATCCTGTAAGTTTCTGCATCACGACCGTATACGGATCAACCTTACCAGTTTTCAGTTTAATTCTGTATGTTTCTACATCACGACCGTATACGGATCAACCTTAACAGTTTTAAGTTTATTCCTGTATGTTTCTGCACCACGACCGTATACGGATCAACTTTAACAGTTTTCAGTTTAATCCTGTATGTTTCTACATCACGACCGTATACGGATCAACCTTAATAGTTTTCAGTTTAATCCTATATGTTTCTGCATTACAACCGTATACAGATCAACATTAACAGTTTTCAGTTTAATCCTGTATGTTTCAACATCACGACCGTATACGGATAAACCTTAACAGTTTTCAGCTTATTCCTGTATGTTTCTACATCACGACCGTATACGGATAAATCTTAACAGTTTTCAGTTTAATCCTGTATGTTTCTACATCACGACCGTATATGGATCAACCTTAACAGTTTTCAGTTTATTCCTGTATGTTTCTGCACCACGACCGAATATGGATCAACCTTAACAGTTTAATCCTGTATGTTTCTACATCACGACCGTATACGGATCAACCTTAACAGTTTTCAGCTTATTCCTGTATGTTTCTGCATCACGACCGAATACGGATCAACCTTAACAGTTCTCAGTTTAATCCTGTATGTTTCTACATCACAACCGTATACGGATCAACCTTAACAGTTTTCAGTTTAATCCTGCATGTTTCTACATCACGACCGTATACGGATCAACCTTAACAGTTTTCAGTTTAATCCTGTAAGTTTCTACATCACGACCGTGTACAGATCAACCTTAACAGTTTCCAGTTTATTCCTGTATGTTTCTGCATCACGACCGAATACGAATCAACCTTAACAGTTTTCAGTTTAATCCTGTATTTTTCTGCATCACCACCGTATACGGATCAACCTTAACAGTTTCCAGTTTATTCCTGTAAGTTTCTGCATCATGATGATCCAACGATTTATAATACAAAGAAAAGTTCATGTTGAATATCATAATGGCATCTGTTGAGGGTCTCACAAAATGGCAGTTGTTTACTATTATAGGCTACCGATGACGCCACGATCACGTGATCAGGAACCCCCCTCCCCATTTCAGCAATGTTTTGACTCTGCATGTAATGTGGAGTGGAATATCATCTTATATGAAAACTGTGTAATTTATAATACCTTTCCATGAAATTAGGAATAGCATTACTTGTAATATAAATTGGTAACATTCACTGTAACCACTCAGCGTCCTTCTCACCATCTAATGGTCATTGCACAAAAGACTGTGGGCTGCTTTCTCTCCAGATTACACAATCATAAGTACTGACCTAGCAATAGAGAGCGAAAAGGAATCTTCATCGGTCAACCAGTCTATTATCAATTTACAAGTCAAGGATCAGAAAGAAACGTCTAGCTTAAGAATAGCCAACAAGTATCTCATAATGATATGCGGCTTTTTAGCAGCCATCGTGTTTCTAATTTCTCGATATGCAATATTAGCTTGCTTATTTTTAATTGTTTATAAAAAAATTTACATAACAGAGCTCTATTCTCCACCATCTTATCGACTGTTGGACAGTTGTACTGATATAATTGAATTAAAAAATATAAAATTTAATCACGAATACGTACTGTTGCTCACTAATTCTCATATTTTTGAAAGTCATGTCTCTTTGTAAGTTGCAAACTATATATATATACTTTCGTCCTTGAGCTTTAATGGCTTGGCCACAATTGATCTAGCCATCCACACGTATCTCCTTGTTTCAGTTCATAGGTGTTCTGTAGGTGTGCAACTTAAGTATTTTATACATAATTCCAGACTGTTGATTGTGGAAGTCTGGTGTGTGCTTGCAAATATGATTAAAGCTACGTTTCTCGTGAACATATTTTTTTTTAAATATCAACCACTGTTTTCCTGATGTTGCCACAGCTTCGAAGGATGATATGGGCTGACCATTACTATTTCCATAACAATCCATTTGTTAATATATTTATTGATTTTCAATAAACCTCACTACTACGTGGTCCTCTTTATATGCTGCTTTCACACTCTTTAAACTTGTTATTACATTGCTGAAATAAAAATTTACTAAAGAAACTTTAATGTTTGTAGATAACTTATTAGCTGCAACGGTAAGAAGTAGAATGGATTATGGTATATTTGATGCTGGTTTTATACAGTCCGTAATGTGTCATTTCCACGATCAATTGCTCTTAATAAAAAATATTTTTAGTTCTGGAATTGTCTTTATCATTATCTTATTAGTTTCACCAAACCACTAGCTTAGCCCTCTAGTGGTCAGTTTTCTAGTTCTAGATTTTAGAATACGTCAACTAACTTTAATAATCTCGTGTTTACATAGTTACCCAGAACTCTGACGTTGGCCCTAAATAATGTTGAAATAAGACTTGATAGGGCAGTGCTTTACTTGCAATTTTCATACAAAGCCCACAGGATAATGGTCTGCTCTTTTTGCACATTCTGTCAGGCTTTGTTTAGTTTTTTCCATTTGGCACAGATCCTCCTTGGCTTTAGAGGGCTTGCCTCAGTTTCAACTCCTCCATTAGTTTTCTTTTTGCACATTCTGTCAGGCTTTGTTTAGCTTTTTTTCCATCTGGCACAGATCCTCGTTGGCTTTAGAGGGCTTGCCTCAGTCCCAACTCCTCCATTAGTTTATTTTTGAAACAGTTATGCCCAGGTCATCATACAGTGATTAACTTGTCTTGACAGTGGTTGCACCTGAGTTTTATCATAGATAAATTATGTCCTACAAAGGTATTTTGTGATTCTTTGTAGCCTTTATGGTTCGCTGGAACTAATGGGTAACCTTTGCAACACATATGTATTTACTTCTTTAGCTTAACATGCTCCCTCAACTTCGATCAATTTGTTTTCAATTCAACATATTACATGGTTAGGAACCCTACATGTCGTTTGGCTTCTTCCTTTAGCTATAGCCATCCAGCATAGGTATTGGAGGTTGCCATTTCTAACAGTGTGTCTTCTGAAGTAGAATACTAAAAGTTCTGACTTAGGTAGCTACTTTGATCTGTCCCGATTACTTATGTCTTAGCAATACCAAAATGTGAATGGTTTGAATCTGGTGAATCTTCTTTCAAGCGGCTTTAAACTGAATGTTTCAGCACCATGTTCAGAACTTGAACATACAATGGGACTTGTATTGATTCCTCAACCCTAGTTTAATGGTAACGTTAATGATGTTTTGGATTTTTCTAGCTATGTTCATTGGCCTAAATGACAGACTGGTTCAAGAAGAACTTGCCATCAGAAACATGACCATCTATAAGAAAGAAGTAAATGGATCGTCTCCTATCAATGCAACGTAGGTTGGTCAGTAGTCCAAATTATATCATAGGTTGATTCTATTTGTGATATAAAAGCTATAAAGATGGCAACTTTGTAAGAAATAATTTCATCTACTGTTCGCCCTAGTCAACGAAAAACGCACTGCCCTTATTCCTCTACTACAATCAACCCGACCTGACCTTGAAGAAAGTTAACACTTCTATAATATCCTGTCGGGTAACATACAGCATGCAGAGTATAATTTACTAACGATTTTCAGATAAATGTATCTGTTATAACAGATGTCTCCATCAGAAAACCAATTTAATCCTCATAAGGCGATAGCCACCAAGGAAGTGAAGATAAAACTGGGATTTGTTATTTCTAGTTAGAACTGAACGCTAGTGATGTATTTGCTATTTGAGATGATTTTGACAGTACTATTTATATTCCTTCTTGTTGATGACATTGCAGTAATCATGTTGATAAGACTGGGTGATAACCTATTATATTGGCTCATATAATCAGTTTCGGGTCATATGTGGTGTGATTTCACCTAAGTTAGAAGAGATCATTTTATATAGAACCTCACTGAATCAACAAAATGATTTTGTTAATCCATGTTACCAAGTTATTGCTCTTATTGTTTCATGGTATTACCACTTCTTGTCCACCACCTGAAAAATACACTTTCTGATTTAAAAAATCAATAGCAAATATTTTTTTCTAAATATATCCACTCTCAAGCATACCAATAGCTCTGATAGACTAGTGAGGTAAATGAACCATTTCTAATACGAGATTGATTGCTAACTAATAAAATGTCATGAATAAGTAATGTGAAACCAGTTCATTTAGCTTGCGCAACATCCACGAGGTTGATACTTAATCAATACACGAATTTTACATGTTAAAGTAGCGCAATTACATCAGGTACTAAACACAGAACCATCGCTTAGGTGATAAACATATGTGAAATCGTTATCGAAACGTTATAGATGACAAATTAAAACAACTTATTCATCTCTGAAATATGATGTTATATTTCCTTTCCAAACGTTATCGGTTTTCTTTAATTATGAATGATCTAGTTATTACGTCCAACGGTCGTATTTATTTGATAAATTAACTAAAATGAAGTTATACTTACTATGTAACCAGTGGTTGTCAGTACATATTATTATAACGCGAAAATAAAGGTATTGCTTGCTACGTGGATTTGTTGAGAGAAAACTTTAGAGGTTTCAAAAATTTTACAAGTGGTATTTATTTCGTGACAAATATTTCGGGCTAATGTTGACAGTCTAGGTTTAAAATAAATATTACAAAAATATGCAACTTAAACGTTTGGTTAAAAATTTCTTTGTTTTTATTATACATTAAAATATATTTTTCGACTTACAACCAAGATATAGAGTGTTAGTTTTATTTAGAATGAAGACATCGACTTAATAATATTGACTTCCTTTCACTGTGTGAATTGATTTATATATTGCTGAAACTAACTGGTTTAGCAAAGGATAGAAAAGATTATACTGTCATGCATGTTGTTTAGACGAGGTTGGGGTAAAATAAATCATACTAAATTGCATATTGTAATGTTATTATGTGTCCTCATTGATTTACATAAATGCATTTAATGTGAGTAATGTTATGTAAATCTGTACAGTCTTACACCTATGTACGTTCTCACCGAAGGGATATTATTAAAATATGTACAGTCTTACACCTATGCACGTTCTCACCGAAGGGATAGTATTAAAATCTGTACAGTCTTACACCTATGTATATTCTCAACGAAGGGATAGTATTAAAATCTGTACAGTCTTACACCTATGTATATTCTCAACGAAGGGATAGTATTGCAATCTGTACAGTCTTACACCTATGTATATTCTCAACGAAGGGATAGTATTGCAATCTGTACAGTCTTACACCTATGTATGTTCTCAACGAAGGGATAGTATTACAAACTGTACAGTCTTAAACCTATGTAAGTTCTCAACGAAGGGATAGTATTACAAACATTTGGCATAAGTATCGTAGTTTGCCATTTTCTTCTATATAATGCTGTATAAAATCTTAATATCTTGTTTAAACTGTATAACACTATTCAGAGCTATCTTCTCAAAAAACAGTTTGACTATGTAAGTTCCTCCTTAAGAAAACTATATTTTTAGAGTCCTTAGACTCTATATATTAGATCACTGCTCTAGTTGTAGTTTATAAACACGCTTTAATATGAATGCATCCTTTCTAAAAGTTATTGTATTTCGGTAATAAACACCCAAATATTACAGGAAAATCAATTGTTTACAAAATATTTCTTCCTACGTTTTATTTTAAATCGATATATCTTGAACATAAAAATATAAAAACGTCTATTTGTAGCGAATACGCAAAAATTTAAGAAATTAAGATTCTTTGCAAATTTTGCGATTTCCAAGTTATTTTCTTTTTCTCAAATTTTTATCGATAGGTCTATGCCACATTTTGTCTAAATTTAATTATATATATATATATCGTTTTTGAAGTCTGACACCAAATATGATCATACTTAAGATTTTTGTATGCATATGAATTGTAATAATTACCTGTATCCTCAAATAGAAAATGACCGCAAAAACTACACACTATTTTGTATAGCATTTCAATTGTGAAAATATCCAATAATTTTTGGAAGTTTGCTTTCAATTTCATGTTAAATCCAAACACACGCTGAGGTTATATGAACAAGATATGAAATGCTGCTGTATTGCAATAAAGAAGAAAGTCCTATGTTATTAATATTCAAGCTAGCGACACTTATAGTTTCTTTAGAGAAATTAAATATTAAAAACTTTTAAAGCCATTTTGACATTTTTTTTTCTTTTATAGACTAGAAGGATTGCAGCTTAGACAACACCACTCACCGCTAACTCTTGGGCTACTCTTGTCAGACTGAATAATGGGATTTTACCGTTATCTTTATAAGGCACCTACAACTCCCAGCATGCAGAGTATGTTTTTAATAGTAGGGAACTTCAGCTAAAAATCCGGTATGGTAATCATTGAATAAACCGGAGTACCATGAACTATGCTGTGAATCATGGACTAGTAAACAGAACATTAAATTTGCATTGAAATGAAGCAAAATATGATGAACAAGCTTCAAGAAATTCCAAAATGAAACTTATAAAGACTAATATTCCTTATTTGGCTTATAAAACAATTGGTGTGGTGTTAACGTCTTTTCCTGTCGAAGCATGATTATAATAAAATATATCTGTCAGAAGACAATACTATTAGACTTAATGTACTTTTAAACACTACATTTTAGTTGTTGTTGTTTTGGGCGAAAAGCTACACAATAAGTTGTCTGCACTCTGTCACTGCAACAGATCGAACTCCGGATGTTTGCTTTGTAAGTCGATAAACTTATTCTTGATTCACTGTACTTTAATTTCCGTCATGTCCATTGCCAATGATGAGTTTCATTCAATGCTATAACTACCCTAATACTATTGTTTTATGACAAATATAAATGATTATAAGACACATGGAAAAGAAAGGTTAAGCAAAATAATGACTTTTGAGGAATAATAGACGATTAATGAAAAGGTTACGTTATTTAAAAATCATGTGATGTTACTAAGAATTGAAGACGATGGTGACAAGTCTACTGATTTATTGTCCTTAAACCACGACATTAAAAATCCTGCTATGATACATTAAATCGTGTTTATCTGCCTATAAATACTACCAAATAAATGTTGCACAATGAGGAATTGGAGCCCCTCTGGAGTTAGACTGGAGGTCCACTGAAACAAAGTCGATTTTATATGATTCAGAAATAACCATCTAAATGTGTTGGTTAGGTACTCTTGACAAAACTCCAAACCATTGTATGTTAGTACCATTGAAGACGCATTTATTGAACCATTTTGATGTCAGACTGGTGATAAAATTCCTAACGTTGGTTATTCTTTATCACCACATACTAGCCACTTTTGCAGGCCTTAAATTAACTGAGAAAGGTGGTTGAATAGAACTTTCTTAATGTAGCTGACTATACAGGTGACATGTTTCACCAAAGTGAAAATTGGTTACATTTTAGAATTGCTTGGAAAATATAGTCAGATGTGAAAAGATTTCGACCAGACATGCCAGCACACCAATAGAATGACATTAACAGTGTGAGCAAATAAATGCAAAGTGTTGATTCCCAAATTGATTTGACAGCTCATCTGCTGAAAAAAACCACAGAAAATCTTGCATTATAAAGGTAAATGGGCTTTTAGCAATGTCCTGCTACAGCTTAGAAGCTGGCAGAAGAACTCTCTGTCACACGAAAATTATCAACCACGCGTATTCTTTCCAAAAAGCGAATGACTGGCTATCAGGATGTTGATGAACCTATTGTAGATGCCCGGGAGCGATATAAAATAGACGTTTTCTTGGTAGCCTTAATGAATCTAGCTGAAAGTTTCAGTCTAATGAATGAATACTATACAACTTTTGGCTTTTTGAGCAACGTTAAAGCAATTGTCAATATGGTACAGAGTGACCTTAGAAGACACTGTGCTGATTTATAAATTATTCTTGCAAGTGGTGACAATACTGACCTTGATGCAGTTGAACTAGAGTTTGAATTAAAGAACCTTTTTATATCATCTAACTCATGCAAGAACACGAGGATGTCAGTTTGAAACAACGTTGCTTCTTCATTATGTGCTTCAGGTTATAATGCCTGTTGTATTTAAATACGTACGTTCTTCCACAATCTGCCCATTCGACTAACAGGTTTAAATGTTTGAACGTTTACACAACTATAAGTAAGTATACTAAATAAATATGTCAAAATTTAATTTTCAATAACTTATTTCGTGATTGGAAATAAGCATTTAATATTCTAAATATTTCATTTGGTGCAAAATTAAAAAATATATATATAATTTGATTGTAGATCTTGTTGGAAGATGTTATTTTATCAGGATATATTTTTTCATTTGCCATAAAGTCAGAAAACAACCGAACAGAGCTATATTTGGACGACTGTGCTTTTAGATGTTTTATTTGCCAAGAACGGATATCTTGAATGTACACAGCTTTAGGGGTATTCAAGATAACAATTAAAATGATGTTTATGAAGGTTTAACGATTTTAGATAAGCACACTTTTCTTATGGAGGAGCCTATGTAGTCAAACCCCAATTTTCAGTTCTGTATCTCCTATGAAAACTTAAATAAACAATCTTAAAAAAGCTCAAACAAGTTGAGTGTTTTTAGTGAGTCACAAAAATACTTTAAATCCACACTAACCAAGATAACACGATGAAGTTCATGGAACCACAACGGTATTACAGGGAAATGGGTTGGTTTAAAGTCCAGCACTTAAGCCCTTGATCTGTTGATATTGGCGTTTTAATCCTTAACCATAGTTTATGGAATACGCGGGCTAAACGGCAGGTCAATGACTCCTAAGGCTAAGGAATAGCCTTTCCTAATTAGAAATAATGATCAGCTAACCACTACAGCTAAATGGCTACTCTTAATCAAATAACTGAAAGTGCTAAAGTAGTTGGGCACTACTTCTTTGTCCATAGGATGTCACCTCAGTAGAGGTCGCCAGGTGTTAGAAAGAGGGAGTGAAACGTTGATGTCACCAGAGATTATGACGTCATAGTCCACAACAGGTGGATATGACAAAGAAAATTGTGTAGAAACTGTGTTGCTAGTTCCACGAAATTATATCAGAGGGCACATTGGTATGAAGCCATGATGATTTCATCATAGAGTGGCTCAAAGTGTGAATATGTCATCAATGTGTAGATTTACAAGTAAAACCATTATTTTAACAAAACAAGTATTTTAACACAGCTACGCATGTCAGTTTTTATCACACATCATATGACCAAGACAAATATTATAGCCAATACTTTACTTTTAAAATTATCACTCGTTTTATACATAAAACACTTCACTAATTCTTTAGTTCTATATTTAATCATACTTTGTTTGCATTTCCTGACGTTTTTCATTTCTGTGACTAACATCTATTCATCCTGAAAAGGACGAAAACTAATAATTTAATCCAACAATGATTTTACAGTTTTTCTTTATAAGTAAACCATTAAATACGATTTACAAAGGTAGACATCTTTACTAAGAATAGTGTCTCTATAAATGGGGGATGGTGAGCTCATTGTAGGGTGTCTCAATGTCTAGATTTAATTTTAGAAGTCAAACCATTATTTTATTGACAATCTTACTGTTTCGCTAGTTTTGCTTTTTGCTGTCAAAATAAATATGTTTTTTTTGTTTTTGAAAAATATTTCATTTTACACACGTTACTTTATAGTTTTAACTTACGTAAGTTTTACAAAAGCGGGTGGTGTTTTTGTAGGTAGATAGTGTTACTATAGGCAAATAGTTTTAGTAGGTATATTGTACATGCCTTAGGAAAGCAGATACTATTACTAAGATTCTATATATGCATTATGTTACTAACGGCAATTTGATTTCAAACACCTATATTTACTTATGACGTTTTAACTTACAAAGGTTTACAGTACTTCTATGGGCCGAATATATTATCATTACCAAGGATATTGCTATTTTAAGCAGACAATATTCCATAGGACACCTGCTGTTTAATTTTCACAAGTCAATGAGACAACTATCATAACACATATCAGTTTTTATTATCCAATTATTATTATTAGAATGAGGCAATTATTATAACCACTGATTTACATTACATATTTTACTTTCCTGAACAGGACACTTGTTTAACCCTCTATGTATAATTTTATTTTACTACAACTAAATATTAGGTTATCAAAAAATTAATGTCGCTTTTTTTTAGATGAAAAACCCGAACAACTTATATAGCAAAACAAAACATTTAATGAATGAAATAGTCTC
>NW_013666407.1:185071-188746 GCF_000517525.1 Limulus polyphemus
AACGGAGACGTAACAATACTTTTCCATCTTATAATCAGGTGTTAATATCCTGATTAAAGAAATCACTTGGCTTTGAGGCAAAAAACATGTGGATGCCCTTCCACATTTACATACGTTTTCCCATTAAGATGGTGTTGCAGCGAACGAAAAAGGTGCTAATCTGATGGTGCTATATCTGGAGAATATAGTGGGTGGGGGAGAACTTCCCAACCCAACTCCATAATCTTATGTTGCGTCAAACGTGTCACATGTGGACGTGCATTGTCGTGGAGAAGAAGAACACCTTTCCAATTGACGAGTGAAGGGCGTTTCTGATGAAGGGCTTGACTTAAACGTTCCAGTTGCTGACTATAGATCTCTGCATTGATAGTTCGCTGTGGACTGAGGAGTTCGAAATGAATTACTCCTTTGATGTCCCACCAAACGCAAAGCATCACTTTCTGTGGATGGAGTCCAAGTTTTGGGGTCGAAAGTAGTTTTTGTCTAGAACTGAGCCATTGATAAAAATGGCTCACGCGCATTATACACCTGAAGAGACGAAGCAACATTCACATATTGGAAACGATGATTATCAGAAAGTTCGTGAGGCACCCAAACACATTTTTTATGGGGTTTTCCTATATTCCTTAGATGTTTACGTATTGTTTCTCGAGAGACATGCAACTTCAGGGCCATTTCCCGAGTGTGTTGCCTTGGATTAGACTCAACAAGCGTCTTCAGAGTATCAATTCCAACATGTCGGCCCCTGCCATCACAGTTTTTAAGGCTAAAGTCACCTGAACGAAATTTGCTGAACCATCGTTGACACTTACGAACGTTGAAAACATTTCTATAAACTTCTTTGATATTCTTTGTGGCTACAGAGACGTTGTTTCCATTCTTGTATTCAAACAGCATTACATGCCGAATGTGTGTCTCGTCGTGTGCCATCACTATAAGGGATTAGAGTATACTAAACTTTACACATTATATAGGCTACACTAACGTGACGTTTAGGTAGTTTGTTTAACTATTATAGGTGATGTACGTTTTTTGGGAGGTGGTTAATAAAAGTGTCCCAAAACGCGACATTAATTTATTGACGACCTAATATAATAAATGAACAATTAACTGTTCAACTTTACTATTATTTGAAAAAGCATTACTTACCATTCACTTAATCTTATATACAAAACTTTGAGATAAACCTCTGTCTGACATCAAGACAGCTGTTTGCTAATATATACAAAGGTTGTCACGTGGTCACACATAGAAATGGGGTGGGCAAGACAGCTGTTTGTTAATATATACAAAGGTCGTCACATGGTCACGTATTAGTGACGACAAGATTAAAAAGTTTAACGTTGTTTTCTAAATTAACTAAACTAACCAACGTTTTCGTTTCTACAAACCAGAAATACTATTTTCGTATCTTTCAGAACTTCATTTAAACTTATTAGTTTTCCAAATACACAAATGAACATAATCGTAAAAAGACATTTAATTATAAATCAAGTGAGAATTTCAAATACTTTGAAACAACGTTTCAGTAACATGAGTTATAAAATTCAGTGTTTTTATAAATATGTTTATAATTTTATTGGATTAGCTTTCATACAGATTATGTTCATTCCAATTCAGTATGTAAGATTTTATATTGTTTATAAATGATAGTGAACAATTATGATTCAGATATGATTTCGATAGACTTGGAAAATATAAGTAATCAATATAAAACAATGTTACGGTAACATCTAAAATCAGTATTGCTATGTATCAGACTAAATACTGCATAGCAATAGAACGGGTCATTTACATACATGTGACTAATGAATAAAAGTCAGTTCTGAGTTGGCCAAGTCTATTATAAAAAATTGTCACTATTTATGTGTTTACTTTATACATTTTGTTTGTAGTTAAGCACAAAGCTCTACAAATGGCTATCTATGCTCTGCCCACCACGTGTATCGAAACCCAGTTTCTAGCCTTGTAAGTCCGCAGACATACCGCCCTGCCACCGTGGGGGGCTACATTATACATAATATTGAAAACAAACCCTACATAATCATATATTTTCTACTTAAGTTTAATACTCACAATACTTTAACTAGAGTTTTTATGTCATTGAATTTAATAATCAGTAAATCATCAATACGTGAAATATATGAGATTTACGATTTCATTATGCAATACAACGAATTATATTTGTATGTACTCAAATGGTGAAAGAGTTAGCTGTTTCTGATTAGTGTTGATAAGCTCGGTTAAAAGTTCAGACATATTATAATTTTTAATATTTGTTTACAACAAATGTTCTTAAGTTCAGTTAAATCTGGGTCACTTTTCAAATATAAATACCCTGTCCCTTTCACCACTAATAATCAGACTGGTGTAGTTATACTGCATGGAAGAAAAAATGAAGAACCAACCTTCAAACGTAAGTATATCGTAACATATATTTATTTGAGTATATATCTAATTTCTGTGTTTCTTTGACATAGTAATGTTTGTTTTCAGTCATTTTCATTATATCAATAAATAACGTTGCTGTGTTTTACTAATTACTAATTATATTATATTTTAGTTTATTGGAAAGAAAAGAAACGCTGCTGACATTAATGAAATGACAAAAAAAAAGATTAAATCAAACAGTGAAAAAGAACCAGTAAAACAGAAAAAACAACAGTTAGGTTCCTCTACTGTTATACAATATGAAGAAGCACCTGAATCATGTCATGCCTATCCTATTGGGAACGACCATTCCATCCTTTTATCAAGTTACGAGAATCGTTTCAATATTCATATTCTACAGTTAAAGGGCTTTAGAAAAGGAAAAACTATATCCAACCAAGGAAAGTATCACTTTTTCGTCAACAGAATGGGGGAAATTTAACAGTGGATCCAAACCATTAGTGTAGCTGTACAGTGCAAAACTGAAGAAGATGTTCTCCTAGAAGGACAGAATTGTGTAATTAGTGGTCTGTGTTAATAATATCCCCTCTGTTTTGAATATGTATTGATTTGATTATCATGGTATTGATATGACATCTGATAAGGTTCTTTGTTTTATCAAATTCAGAATGGCAGAATTTATTAGAACAGATTTCTCATTTTGATACTTACTTAAACACTATAGTTCATAGTGAAAGGTAATTGAATAACCAGGTTAAATCAATTCTTATTAATATATACGCTGAACAACTGTACCTTATTTTACAAGTACTGAAGAAAGAACAGAGTGAAGCATGTGAAATCTACGATCTTAGTCAAACTCATCATTCTTGTGACACAATAAATCATGATGAATGCATATGATTTGTAACGAATTTGTTGTTATGTATTTATTTTAATATGAACGTTGTTTACGTTAAGTTTATATTTAGAAACATACATAGCTTATACTGTTAGATAATTACTGCGAAAGTCCCGTCTATACTCCAAAGTTGTAGAAGATTCTCGAAAGTAACAATCAACAATATATGTAGACAGTAAACGTGTAAAATATAACTTGCATTTTTACATAAGACTGAAATTTCTAGAACGCCTACACACAGGTATAAATGTAACCAACTCAACGCGCCAAGGAGAGTGTCTATTATTAGTTCGCTATAATCAGTGCACTATAAAATTTCGAAAGTTATAACTGTGATTTTTATAACGCTTATCAATCGGAAAACTTAAGATATTTGACCAGGA
>NW_013666407.1:188954-191581 GCF_000517525.1 Limulus polyphemus
CATTATATAAATTCATCGTGGAAAACAGCGTGTGTGGCCAAGGACAAAGCTAGCTAGCTTCCCAGAGAATCGCACCTACATCAACTCGTAATTAACGCGCTCATCGTAAACCCTCGATGAGATATCAAGGAAATTTCAGACTATAAAGAAAACTTTATAGTGTTTGTAAGTTTGCGAAAATTTTGTTTACAAATCTTTGTTTGTAATAGCTATTATTGTAAATTGTATTGTTTTGTGTGCATATTAAAACGTATTTGTGTTAAAAACGAAAACGGTGTGTATCAATGATATCGTAAATTGACTAAAATATCGGCATATATTTGAATACTAAATCCAAAGTACAGTTTAACTACTAAATGTAAATTATCAGTGAACGCGGCTTCAAACTATTCAAAATTCTAATACGTAACAGACTATATTTGAGATCGGCATTCATAAAAGTGAAAAAAAATATTATTCAATCTATATTTAATCAAATAGATATACATTTAAATTTATCAGGTCATATCAATTTAACTTTCTGGGATACTGTAGAAAAAGACGACTTTATTCTAGATTTATTAAATACAATGTGCATGTATCCTATTTTTGGTTATTTTAAAAACAAAGAAAAAATTGTAAAATAACTGTGATAACAATAAAAAATTCTTGACAAAAGATTTCAACTTGTTGTTTCTTACGATAAAAGATACTGTCTTTCAGATGTTATTAATCCATCATGTGTACTGTACAATGTATATCATTACATAATATACTTTACAATCAAAATAAGTTGCATGTTCACAATACTTTAACTCTGACAATGAAGAGCAGATTTTGTATGTCACTGAACTTAACATTCAGTAAAACAGAACTATCTATTCATGCACTTTACATAAAATTACAGAAAGTTAAATATACATTCATGAAATTCTTAATATTTGATGATAAATTAATACATTATTTTCTTCTTCTTCTAAGTTATTACTTTCTGTTTTCGATCTAGAACTCATATATTTGTCATTTAAATATAAATTTACAAACATAACACACCAGGATCTATACGTAGTCTAACTTCTTGAAGTTGTATTAGATATGTAAAGAATAACAGTATTGTCCATAATTTTACAGTTTGTTCTTCAAATTCATGCTATGAATAAATTCCTGTGACAAGTTGACAGCTCGATAACATTTGATATTTACAAATAACACAAACTCAAATATGCATGAATTATAAATACTGGATTGCCAAGATTAAATTAACTTTCATACAAGTCTGTTTCTCAAGTAGCGGTCATATGACTTATGAACAAATGCTAACATATAAGGTTACTTCACCAGTATAACTATAGATGCCTTTAGCTTCTTTAATGTAATTATTTTTAACACAAGTCACAATTAAATTACTTACAGTAACTTGTTTCTTCTCGTGGTTTAACAATTGTTTTGTATTAAGTTTTCAGTATACGTTTTATATTGTTTACCACAAAGATTAATCATATATATCTCATGACGTTTTCCAAGAGTTGCATGTCTAATTTCCCTAATTTGCTGCTAAATATATTTAAGATTTACATTAATGATACTAGAATGATTAATAATTACAAGTTGAATTATTACTTTATATATTTCATTTATAATCTTGGGTTTTTTAGAATTTTCTTTGCAATTTTCAAAACTCTCTATATGATACTTTCTGAGCATTTACACGTTTTAAAAAACACATTCAGCTCTTTTAATCTCTTCTGTATCTTTAATTGCGTATAATATTTCTGCTGAGTTCATACGGATTTTAAGTGATTGTTTAAACATTTAGGTACATATGTGAGTTTGTAATATGTATCAGTATCCACCTCCCTGCATTTCATTACTATAATTAAAAACATCTCGAAGAGGAAATCGGTTTTCATTTTGTTTATACGCAAACTAGATAACAGGGTTTAGTGTGCTGATTGTTTGGGAAAAAATAATTCCAGATGATAGAAGAGATTCAAGATTGCAAAACTGTCGTCTAGTTACCCTTTTCATGATAATAGTAAAGAGTTAACATATTCTTTACTGAAGTAGTGTCGTGACATATCAAACATTTTATCTTTAAAATAACCCATTACAATTGTGGCATATATTGGAACTACTTTTGTGCCCAAGCTTTACGTGAAATTGATGAAAAGTGTTATCATAAAAATAAAAACAATTATTTAACCTTCTGAAACTTAACCCATACTAAGTCTAGGATTCAGAAGGTCTATATATTTCTCCAGAAAGTTATTTTATGTCATCCAAAATTATATTTAATATTAGGGTGTGTAGAGATATCGCCAAACGAATTTTTATTAAGTCTCTATCATTCCTAACGCAGTAGGGGACTTAGGAGATAAAAGATTTAACTAATATGTCTATAATATTTTTAAGACATTCGGTAGTCTGACAGATCCGACGAGAACTGTCCTCCTGCTAATATACATAGAGGAAGTATAAGTCAAAGATATTCACATTTTCGATGACGAGGAACCCACTTTGAGACTAACAATGGTTGGAGACGGCTTGATTGGGTAATGAAGAAAAACTTTGATATAAGTTTAACATAACTGCAAATGTACAACGTTTCGACAAGGTTTTGTTGTACATTTGCTGTTATGTTAAACTTA
>NW_013666407.1:191597-193577 GCF_000517525.1 Limulus polyphemus
ATTTTATTTGCGTTAGAGCTTCTGTAAAGTTTTTTATTATGTATTTTAGTTTTGTTTTAGTTGTTCTTAAGTACAAAGCTACACAATGCCCATCACGGGTATCGAAACCAGATTTTTTTGAGGCGTAAGTCTGCAGACTTATTATAGAGCCACTGTATTCTTGATAAAACATAAACGTGTCCAATTTTTACTTAAGCGGTATTCAAGTTTATTATCAGTTAGATTATCTTTAAAAGTTGTTGTATAATCCATGAGGTTTTGTTGTTTCTCATCAAGCATTTCATTTTCACTTTCAGTTTAATGCTTGTACACTACTTTTTGATCTAAATATTCTAAAGTCATTTGTTAATATAAACTACCTATAACAACACCATCTTTTTTACTCACAATATATGCACCATTTATTAGAACTTCACTTTCTTATAACATAAATTATACATAAAATATTTTGTAATTACGCAGAAATATTCAATTTTGTACATTAAATATCTAATTCCTTATTTCTTTGAAATGATCTTCAAAAATATTATTTAATTCTTAAAATCCTACAGAATTCACAAAGATATCATTTGATTTGTTAATTAACGTTAGTTAAAGTCAAAACCCTTTTAAGTAACTTTATTTCATTTTATTGTACCGATTGGCTACATAAGTTGAACACAATGAGATGTTCTATTGGTGATTGAATTAGTTAGTTTCTCAAAATGTTGATTATTGCATTATGAATTTATAATATTTTGCCCAGGGTTTTTCTTTCATCATTTACATATTGTGGTTTATTCATGTAGATGTGTGTGTGTAATAAAAAATCGAAGCATCGTCAGTAAGTTTAATTTATTCATGTAGTTTTCTTTGTGAATAATCTCTAAATTGTTTAAATAAGGTTACTAAAATATTTTGACATAAATTTTATGAAATCTATTATTTGTTTTAAAAGTTTTCACACAGCTACTCGACGGCTATGTGACCTAGCCATCCCTAATTTAACAGTGATATACTAGAGGGAAGTCAGCTGCTCAAATCCACTCACATCCATCTCTTGGGCTACTCTTTTACCAACGAATAGTGGGATTGACCGCAAAATTATAACGCCCCCCCAACTGAATGGGCGAGCATGTTCGGTGACAAGGATTCGACCTCCAGGTTGCAAGTCAAAAGCCACCGAGCCGTATAGGCAATATGAAATCTCTTATCGTTTCATTGTTTGTATGACGTTACCTTTTGTGCCCCCCCCCCCAGTGACACTGCGGTATGGCTGCGGACTTATAACGCTAGAAACCGGGTTTCGATACCCGTGGTGGACAGAGCACAGATAGCCCATTGTGTAGCTTTGTGCTTAATTCCAAACCAGCCAATAAACCAAACCTTTTTGTTGCCTCTTGTTTTTCGAGACTTATTTCATTTTGCCCGGTTTCTTCTTCCATTTTCAGATTCATCCTATTATTCTCTTCTGTTCACATTTCTTCCTTATCTTTTTGATTGAATTTACGGCTTTCTAAGTTGGTCTGATGGCCAATCTTTAGTTGTTTTTGAAACATTTGTCCTTTTCTGGAAGATATTATGATCCTTCTCCTCTTCCTTTATACAGAGATTTATCTAGTATTATTTGATATTTCTTAGTACCTGTTGTTTTTTCATATATTCTTTCAATGTTTCTTGCAGTTCTTCATAAATTTTATTTTGGACTTTTTTTTTGTTCGTATTCTTCTTATAGCAAATCCACTTCGGGCTATCTACTGTGTCCACCAAAAGGAAGGTTTCTGATCTGATTTTTATAGCTGAAATCTTTAGAGTTTCTACTTCCAAATGTTTTCTTTGACTGAAATATTTTCATTTTCCAACTTATGAAATTTGTGTGCTATAAATTGTGTCTCTTCTTGTAGTCCTTCTTTCCAAAGCCCCCCCCCCCCCCAGGGGCCCAGGGAAGGGGGGGGGGAGTAAAAACGTGAAAATCCGGGGTTGTATACCCTTGGGGGGCAG
>NW_013666407.1:193838-195139 GCF_000517525.1 Limulus polyphemus
AGCCAATTGTGTAGCTTTGTGCTTAATTACAAACAACAATTCTTTCCAAAAGTTGGAGACATTTTCAGCTCTTAAGACTTCTCAAGAAAGATATATTTCTTTCATTTAAATGATATACTTAATTTTCTAGAAATGAATTTTATAATTTGCCGACATTCATAAATACTACTACTACGTTTTTGTTTGTCGGTACATTTTCTGAAGATTGACATGCGTGTCACAAAACCGGTCGTACCCAAGTAAAGATTAATGAAACTTAAAGTAATTTAAAAAAATATTTTGTTTCAGTTATATATATATAATACTTTTTGGAACTCAAGTACTAAGTATGTATAAAATCTGAATTTGATATTAAAGAGTTTGTAGGTGATTAGGGTGCTCGACTCGAAATTTGTGGGTCGCGGGTTCGAATCCCCGTGACACCAAACATGCTCGTCCCTTTCAGCCGTGGGGGCGTTATAATGTTACGGTCAATCCCACTATTCGTTGGTAAAAGAGTAGCCCAAGAGTTGATGGTGGGTGGTGATGAATAGCTACCTTCCCTCTAGTCTTACACTGCTAAATTTGGGACGATTATTGCAGATAGCTCTCATTGGGCTTTGCACGAAATCCGTAACAAACAAACAAAGAGTTTGTAAAAATGTGAAGTATTAAAAATGCTATTATTTCTCCTACTATATTTTCTAGATTTTCTACATGTTTTCTGATGTTGATAGTGGAATAAGCTGACATTTTAATACACAGCATTCCTAACTGCATTCGTCATTATTTTCAGTATTTGTTGATTGTTTCAATGTAATACAAAATGTCATGCAGGGTTGTCCATACACAAAAGTAAATGTACAGAGTTTGGCCTTAGACAATATCTTAGAACAAAATGCAACTTGAAAGTACGGCTCTGTCATGTTTTAGATTTTCCATACAGACATACGGTTTGCTTTTCTCACCGGATGCATGCAGGACGTTTCTTCAAGAAAGCGGGTAGTTATTTTATGGGCAGCATATAAAATTATGGTAATCGAGACGACAACCTTTACTATTGTATGTGTTAAAAACAAATCTGTCATAATTCACAAAGAGGGGATTAATTTTTTGCCTCACTATTGTGTTTCGAATATGTGTATCACTCACCCAGAGTTTTCGATTAGTAAATATAAATGCATTTCTTATTTATTCACTCAAATAGGAAATATGAGCCAATTTTTCAACACCTTCAACTTAATATATGAAAATCACACATAACTTCTATAGCTATTTCTTACGTTCCCTAAGAGCGCCTGAGTACTCACAACTAGTATATG
>NW_013666407.1:195156-196583 GCF_000517525.1 Limulus polyphemus
ACTATTGTGTTTCGAATATGTGTATCACTCACCCAGAGTTTTTGATTAGTTTGCCTCACTATTGTGTTTCGAATATGTGTATCACTCACCCAGAGAGTAAATATAAATGCATTTCTTATTTATTCACTCAAATAGGAAATATGAGCCAATTTTTCAACACCTTCAACTTAATATATGAAAATCACACATAACTTCTATAGCTATTTCTTACGTTCCCTAAGAGCGCCTGAGTACTCACAACTAGTATATGTGAACAATATCATAATACCACATTAAAGATCTAGAAGAGACATGTTGGTTCATCCAGGCTGTCCAATCCACTACATTAAACGAAGTATTAAAAGTCAGCCTTTATCATTCAAACATTTATCTAGCTCCTTCTTAAACTCCATAAATTAACTGCATCCACCATATTTGAAAGCAACCAGTTCCTAAGACTAACGATCCTCATGGAAAAATAAAGTTGGGTTAGCTGAAGATGATTTATACCCTGTCAGTATTTATATATATGTCCCCTAATCTTACCATTCTCACCACTAAATACGAAAACAAAATGTTGCATCAACACTGTCAATCCCCTTAACATTCTAACTCTTCTTTTTTTCAAGAGAAAACTAGTTCAATTATTTTACCTTGTCCTAGTATTTGAACCTTTTCCAACAATGTAATATACTTTCTGAGGTGAGAACCCAAGACCGAACACAATGCTCAAACATGTGGCCTAACCAATGACCTATACAATAATATTATAACCTCTTTAGACTTGTATTCAATATTTCTTTAGATATAAATAAACTTTTATTTGCCTTACCACTAGCAACAGCATTTGTTTGCTTGGATGGCTTAAGAAACTTACCAATCAGAAATAAGTACCTTTTCCTCCATAGCATTGTTAAAGTTAGTCCCATAAGAATTATATTCATAATTCAAATCGTTATATCTCATATGCATTACTTTGCATTTGTTATGATTAAACGCTATCTACCTTTTATTCGCCCAACTCACCAAATAATTCAAATCATTGTGTAAAGGAGTAATATCCTACTCACAGCCATCAATATCTAAAACTTTAATGCTATCAGCAAGTTGAAATAATCTACTGACCATTCCTTCATTGATGTAAATCAAAAAGAGCAAATGTCTTACTCGTGACATTAATCCTGTTTAACAGAATTCTATTCATAACAACCCTCTGCTTTTTTCCATTGAGTCAGTTTTATATCCAAGAGTCAACCTACCCTGACACCTTTAGAAATCATTTTTAATAAGTCTTTTATGTAATATCTTGTTAAATGCTTTCTGAAAATGGAGTCACATCACATCCACACCAGTAACTTTATCTATTAGGTCGTCAAGAAATTAATGTCGCTTTTTTTAGATGAAAAAACCGAATAACTTATATATCAAACAAAACATTTATCAAATGA
>NW_013666407.1:197512-199075 GCF_000517525.1 Limulus polyphemus
CTTTAATGAGGGAATTAACAACCTGATTATAAGATGGAAAAGCATCATCGATAAGAATGGAAACTATTTCATTTGATAAATGTTTTGTTTGATATATAAGTTATTCGGTTTTTTCATCTAAAAAAAGCGACATTAATTTCTTGACGACCTAGTACATAAGCAGTAACCTCTTGAAATAATGCCAAAAGGTTATTAAAGCAATATTTTCTCGTAATAAAACCATGCTAGCTATCCAACGAAGATTTAAGCTTTGTTAGATGACTTTGCAAAGCATCTTTTATATGTCTATCCCATTACTGATGTAAGACTTATAATTACTGGTACAGTTTTTATCACCCTCTCCCTTTAAAAGAGGAGTAATAATAGCCAACCTCAATGTTCTTGCACTTGGTCGCTATTTGACGTGGATCAAACATCAAATCCTTAACTCTTTCAAACCATAGGTTAAATACTGGCTGACCTAGGAACTTTACCATTCTTTAAACTTCCTACTTTAATATTAAGAAGCTCAAAATTAATTTGATCATTTTTTAAATCTCTCTTGCATCTAACAACTGTGCTAGGTGAGGAATATTGCTTAAATCTAATTTCATAAAAGCTGAAAAACATAGAATTTAATAACCCAGCCATCCTATAATCATTAGATATTTGCCTTCCTGTATCATTCCTTAAAGGTCCTATTCCAATCCTAACATTCTATTTACACTTAATATATTTGAAGAAATCCTTACTATCAATTTTTACATTTTCGGCCAATCTTTTTCATATTGTATTTTTGATCTCCTAATTTTCCATTTGAACAACTCTCTTCAGTTTCTATACTCCTCCAAATCTCCCATTACTGCAGTCAGTTTAACCTTCTTATATTTATAATGTTTTTCTTCAATTTTATCCTTTATACTCAACCGGCAGCCAACCTATTTTGTCTGTGAGGAACATGCCTTACTTGAACATTTAAGAATATATTTTCAAAAACTTTCCACATCTGATCAGTCTCCAACTAATTCATTTTCCCAATTCAGAGCACATTAATTTTGTCTCATCTTTTTAAAATTTCCTTTTTTTCAGTTTGTAACCAAAATTTTATTATTCCTTATGTCCATATACAGCAAAACCTTAAATCTAATTGAGCAATGATCACTTGCACCTAGCTGGTCTCTAATCACTTTCCTATCAACCATTTTTCATTAGACGTTCAATAAATCTAAAATAGCATTATTCCTAGTACGTTCCCAAGGCAAATGTTAAAAAAAATCACCCTGAACAGTTCCTAGAAACCTATTTTCCTTATGATGTGACTCTAATTTTTCCTAATCTATATTGAACGAAAAGTCTCCAAACCACAACAAGTCTGGCTGGCTAGTCCACGCTCGCTTGATTCCTATCAGACAAAAAATACTTATCTGTCATATAATGAGTTTGATATGAATGAGTTTAGTAACAAGTGAGTGAAAAGAAATAAAGTTAAGGTTAATAAGAAGTATGTTTGCTTTTTTGTTTGTTTTTGAATTTCGCGCAAAGCTACACGAGGGCTATCTGCGCTAGCCGTCCCTAATTTAGCAG
>NW_013666407.1:199121-213860 GCF_000517525.1 Limulus polyphemus
CACGGCTGAAAGGGCGAGCATGTTTGGTGGTATGCGGTTTCGAACCCGCGACCCTCAGATTGTGAGTCGAGCGCCTTATCCACCTGGCCATGCCGGGCCTAATAAGAAGTAGCAGTAAAAAAAGTTTATTCTTCATATCAGAACATCGATTTAACAAAGCCAGTACCACATATTATTATATAACAAGTTAGTTTTGTTCATGGATTTTACGTATTCAACCTGTCTACCAAATCAACCTGTCTACTGTTTAAGAATAATGAACACTAGATTTACTATGTGATCATACTAGCACATGAGTATCAAAGAATGAACTGCAACGGTATCTCCTGCATATCATGTAAGAAATTAACCTTCTCACTACTTTACGAAACTGTTTTACTTCAGCTAAATTCCATATCATAGTCCTTGAAAAGCGTCTCTAATTTGTCATGAAAATGAATTCAGCTTCTTAAAGCTTTTAATTGGTTAAACATTTATGTCATAAAATACAAAAGCTATAGACATAGTATTAAGTTCTCAATCCCACCATAACGTTTTGTTGGTTTGTTTAAGCACAAAGTTAAACAATAGGTTATCTGTCTTTGTCCACAACGGAAGATCGAACCTCGGATGTTAGATTTGTATTTCAGTAAACGTACCGCCGACACATTGAGGAATCAGCCAAAGAAAGAAACCTAATACACATCCAAAAGCAAGAAGAATGATTTTGAATTCAACAGTGATCAAAAATCAAGTTCTTAAAATCGGATAATGGACCTATCAATCAATGATTTAGTACAGATTGATAAAAAAATCAAAGACAATAGAAACATTTATATTATATTAAAGTCAAATTAGTCTAAGTTAATAGAAAATAAAGTACACCATTCAAGTTGCCATGATTTAGTTAAAGTTTATATCTATACTAATAACAGAAAATGTCTTTTCTCATTTCAATGTAATTTACCCCACAATAATTACGAGTAAAAGCACCAAAACAGTTCTCTTTCATGTAATGAAGCTGATTTAATTCAAATTAATATGAAACACTGATATTTCTTTACACCTAAATTTATGTTAATTTAAATTATAATATCAAATATAAATAATTTTCATCACACTATTTAGTTTGAGTTAGTTAGCTTATCATATAAAAAAAAAATAACTTTTATTTACAACAGAAGTTCGATTTAGTTTGCGTTATAAAAGTTATCAATAAAGAAAACGTGATACTTCATTGCATAATGTTAACAAAAGCTAAATGCAGATTTCATCAGATCACAAGTCTGATTTAGTATCTTATATATATTGGAAATCCTGATGTCTGTCTCCCGTTAGATAAGCTGCGCACGTAGACAAAGCTCAAAATTCACTTTTGAAATGACGGGAGAACAGTCATGAATAATGTTGATGTCAAATTTTATTTCGCAAGCAGAATATTCTACCCTAAATTGTTAGGAATCAATCACACTATCATTCACATTTAAAAATGTGATGTAACTTAAAGAATAAAAATGTAGATTTACCGTATGCTATTGTTGAGTGGCTCTTAGCATGACTGAAATGCTCAACAATTACTTTTCGAGGTGGGTGGTATAAGTGACTCAGAGCTTTGGATCTGAGTGAAACCAAGACTGCAACAGAATTAACTTTTTTAAAGTCCATGAAATAATTTAAAACGATAGATTAACTTAAACTTTTCCCGTCACTGGGGACGGGTACATTTTCCTGTTTAGTTATAATGTCGAAAAATTCTAGAATTACTATAAAAATGACTCAAGTTATTTTACGTTATATCGACAAGAATTATGCCAATTTTCATTATACAACACGTTCGAGTTAGTTTAAGTCATAACATTGAGGAAAACTAATAATATTTGTTATCATATTATAAGTTTGTAGTAGATATAAATATAATTTGAAGGAGTATTAAAAAGGATTTTAATCATATCACTTGTTCGATTTAATATACGTTATAATATCAAGAATAATAAAAAATATACTTTTCATGACACAACACATTTGTCTTAGCTAGAGTCATAGTACAAAGGAACACTAGAAAAAAGTTTCATTATAACATTAGTAAGTTAGATTAACTCTTATTATCAAGCCCACGGTGGCACAGCGGTATGTCTGTGGACTTACCACGCTAGAAACCGAGTTTCGATACCCGTGGCGGGCAGAGCACAGATAGCCCTTTGTGTAGCTTTGTGCTTAACTTCAAACAAACCACTAAAAACGTATTATCAAAACACTAAAAATACTTTTCTTCATAACAGCATTCAAGTTTGAAAAGTAAAAAACTCAATACATACTTCTCCTCATGCCACCATTTCGATTTATATTCAGTTATAACATCAAGGAAAAAACATTTCTTCATGATAGAACTAGTTCGAGTTTGTTTAAGTTATAAAATTAGAAATACCAGAAGACTTTTTCATCATACTACAAATTCGATTGTATTAAAGTCATTATATCAAAGAAGATGAACATTTTTCATTACACCACATATTCGATTTCATTTAAGCTATGATATCATGATATTATCATACCACATATATAGCTTATTTCAACTATAGTATGAAGGAAAATATAGCAATATTTAAACATTCCTCAAGTTAGAGTTAGTCAGAGTTATTAAGGAAATCTGAAAGTATCTTTCATCATACTACGAAATCGATGTACTTTAAAACATAATACTAAGGAAACTAAAATTACTTTTATTAATAAAGCAATTTGAAATTAGTTGAATTTCTAAATAATATCAAACAAACCTAATTATTCATTTTATTGCACCTTAAGTTCGATGTACTTTATGGTCTAATATTAAAGAAAAACACTTCAATATATATATCAATAGTTCGAGTTAGTTATATTTACAATATCTAGGAAAATAAAACCTATTTTCGTCATACCTTAAGTTCGATTTTGTTCATATTATAATATCAATGAAAAAATTACTTTCCTTTATATCAATAATTCGATTTAGTTCAAACCATAATAACAAGAAAAGTTTAAAATGATTTTCATTACACCACAAGTTTAAAATCGTTCAAGCTATAATAATAAGAAAATTAAAAATGGTTTTCATCATACCACAAGTTTGAGTTAGTTTAAGACTTAATTTCAAGTAAATCTAAAAATATTTTTATTATACCGTAATTTCGATTAATTTGAGTTATAATACCAAGGAAATATGTAATCACTTATCTTCATACCACATGTTCGATTAAGTCCGATTTGAAAGATCAAAGAAAACTAAAATCACTTTTAATCATAACTCTAGTTCAATTTAGTTAAAGTTATAAATTCAAATAAGATTTAAAACACTTTCATTATTCCACGAGATTGATTTAGCGCAAGTTATAATATCAAGAAAAATTAATATGCTATTCATCGTATCACAAGTTTCTTTCTTTTAAATTGATAAATAATATCAAGGAAAACTAAAACAGCATTTAATTCTAAGTTATAAAATAAATGTTTATCATACCAAGTTCGATTTAGTTTAAGGTATCAATATATTGGAAAACTAAAATTAATTTTAATCATGTCATCAGCTCAAATTCAAGTAATAATATGAATCAAAATAAAAGTACTTCTCACTGTACTAAAAGTTTGAGGTAATCTATGATACAATATTAAGGAAATAAAAATATTTTTCATCATATTGTAAGTTAAATTTAGTTCAAGTTATAAAACTAAGTAAATATAAAGATACTTTTAATACCACAAGTTCAACTTAGGGAAAGTGATAATACTAAGGAAAACTAAAAATACGTTTTATCTCACCATTTTCTTTTAAAGTTACACTATCAAGAAAAACTGAAAAACACTTCACCATTCCATTCTCTACATTATAACACCTCAGAAAAAGAAAAATATTTGTTATTATACCACCACTTTGATTTAGTGCAAGTAGTAATATGAAAAAAGCTAATCATACTTTTAATGATATAACAAGTTCGTTTTAGCTCCAATTATAATATGAAGGAAGAAAAAATACTTTTCATCATACCATAAGTTCGAGTTAGCTGATTTCACTTTTAATCATATCACAAGTTCGATTTACTTGAAATCATAATATCGAAAAGAACATAAAACATAAACTCTTTTCATCATACCGCAAGTTCAATTGAGGTTAAGTAGTAATATCAAGGAAGATTAAAACACGTTTTGACATAACACTAGTTCGAGTTATTTGACTTTATAATATCAAGAAAAATTATAAATCATTTTCTTCATAACAAAGGCTTGATTTAGTTCAAGTTTTAGTATCTTGAAAAAATTGGAATGATGTTTATCATATCACAAGGGAGATTCAGTTTAAGTTAAATATATCATAAAAGAAAAAATACTTTTCATCATACCACTAGTTCCAGTTATTTTACTTTATAATATTAAAGAAAACAAGAAAATATTTTCATTATACCACTACTTGAAATTATAGTATAAAAAAAACTTAAATCACTTTCATCATCCTACTAGGTCGATTTAGTTCAAGTTATAAATAATTATAAATAAAAGTAGTTTTCAGCATACCACAATTGTCATTTAACTCAAGCTATATTATCAAGGAAAATTAATAATAATTTCCAACTCACAACTATTTCGAATCGGTTTATATTAGAATACCGAGGAAATCAAAAATATGTTTTAATCTACTACTAGTTGAAGATAGTTAAAGCTATTATATACATGAAAATTAAATATAATTTTAATTATATCACTAGTTTGATTTACTTAAAATTATAATTTCGGGGAAAACTAAAACTTCTTTTCATCATACCACAGGATCGAGTTAGTTTGAATAATAATATTATGCAAAAAGACACTTTTTATCATAGTATACTTTAAAGCAGTTTAAGGTAAACAAAATTATTTAATATCATACTATAATTTTGAGATAATGTATGTTACAGTATCAAAGAAAACAAAACAGTTTTAATTCTACCAAAAGTTCGATTTACTTAAGGTTATAAATAATATCAAATAAGACAAGCATACTTTTCATTTAACACAATTTCTAGATAGTACATGCAATAACCATCATACCAGTTCGAGGTAGTTTTTATCATTTCACCTATTCTATTCAGTGCAGTTTGTGGTATTAAGGAACACTAAAGAGACTTTTCATCAAACAAATATTTCGGTTTTGTTTGTGTTCTAATATCAAAAACAAACACGCTTTTCCTCATAACAAAAATTCGAATAATCTTAGTTCATAAAATAAAGTGAAACACAAATTCTAATAATATAAGTAATAATTCTAATAAAATAATATGACACAGAACTAAAAACACTTTCCATTATGAAATAAGTTCGACTTTGATCGAGTAGAATAATGAGTAAAAAGACAAACATTTTCCATCGTACCACTACTTCGTTTGAAATTAAGATATATCACTAAATAAAACTAAAATTACTTTTCATTATCCTTCTACTTTGAACTAGTTCAACTTATAATATAAAAGAAAACAAATATACTTTTAATCATACCACTAGTTTGAGGTAGTATATTACCTATTAAAACTGAAAATACTTCAATCATACCAATAGCTCGAGGTAGTTTAAGTGTATAATATGAAGGAAAACAAAAACAGTTTTAGTTATACCACAAGATTGAGTTAATATTTGGTGTAATATTATGGAAAAATAAAAATTATTTTACTTATATAACAAGTTCGATTTAAGTTGTTGTATGATATTAAAGAAAGATGAAAATATTTTTCATCAAGGCATCAGTTTTATTGAGTTAAAACTATAATATAGAGAAAAATGAAATTACTTTTCATTCCACAACTAGTTCGTTTACATTATAATGTCTAGGAAAACATAAAATAATATTAATCATACCAATTAGTTTGATTTGGTTGATGTAATAATACTAAGAAAAACTAAAAAACTTTAAATCATATAACAAGTTCCAGTTATTTTATTAAAACTAAGGAAAATATCGATGCTTTTCATCATAATATGAGTTGAAGCTAGTTTGTAGTATAATAATCAAGAAAACTGAACATATTTCTAATTATGCCACAACTTCGACTTATTTTAAGTTATAAAATCAAGGAAAACGAAAATAGTTTTCATCATACCACAAGCTCAATTAAATATAATAATATCATGGAAAAACACATTTCATTATACCAGTAGTTCGAGTTAGTATAATGTACTATATCAAGAGAACTAATAAATAGTTTTATCGTACCATAACTTCAAGTTAGTGTTATAATGTCATGGAAAACTCTTCTCATTATATCAAGTGTTTTAGCTCGTTTAATTTACAATATCACGAAAAATTAAAAACATTGATCAGAATTTCAGAAGTTTCATTTTGATAAAATTATAATATTAAGGAAAATTAAACTTGAATCTTATTATACCATAAGTTTCGAGTATGTTTAAGTTGTTAATTAATATATAGGAAAATTAAATCATTTTTAATAATATCTCAAGTTTAAATTGAATTAATAATATCAAGAATAAAAAATACGTTTCACCATACCACAAGCTCGAGGTATTATGGTATAATATTAAGGAAAACTAAAACATCTTCCATCATACCACAAGTTCCACTTAGTCAGGTATAATATTAAGAACAATCCCCTAGTGGCACAGCGGTATGTATGCGGATTTACAACGTTAGAATCCGGGTTTCGATACTCGTGGTGAGTAGAGCACAGAAAACCCATTGTGTAGCTTTGTGCTTAATTACAAACAAACAAATTATGTTGAATTTTTAGCACGTTTTATATGATATTATAATTTTAAAAATTCGAACTTGGAATTTCTCTTGACATTATGAATTGAATTAAATAGAAGTTGCAATAATGTTAAAAGTACTTCAGTCTTCTTTGATATTATAATTTTAACTAACTAAGACTGGTGGTATTATGGAAAGTTCGAAGTTTTAAGATCATAACATCAAAGAAAACAATTACTTTTTAAGTTATCACAAGTTCGAGATAGTTAATTGATAATATCAATAAAAATAAAATTACCATTTATTATACCACTGTTTCGGGTTTGTTGAAATTATATCACAGTTTCGATTTCGTGTAATTAATAATAATATAATTCGTAATAAATATTACTTTTAATCATACCATAAATTTGAGTTAGTTCAAGTTATAATACGAAGAAAACTAAAATTGCTTTTGATCAAAACATAATTTTGATTTTGTAGATTGTTTGTTTTAGAGCAAAACCACTTTGGGCTATCTGCTGTGTCCACCGCGGAAATCGAACTCCGGATTTTAGCTTTGTAACTCCATATATTTACCGCTGTCCCACCAGGGGACCGATTTTGTAGAAATTAAAATGTTATTGAAAAGTAAAAGTATTTTTGCATTAAGGTAAATCAAATAACAAACTATATCTCTAGAATGTATCTTTATTAGCTCATTATTTTGCTATAACAGTTTCGTCAGGAGATATAGATATCCTAAAAGTTCTCTAATCCAATTGAAACTAAATTGGAACACCTTCATCAGTTATTCGAACATCGATACACGTGACTAGAGGGTCCAGATCATGTTAAAATAATATCAGATATTCTTCAATTTAAATAGTTGAAACAAACCTAACCGACAACGTTAAATCAACAAATGAACTATAAAAATCATAGAAGTTAGAATGGGATACGTTACGTATATAAATACATCTTTATGCTTGTATCTAGGGGTATTGTTTTATTCTATAATAATTATATCAAGGCATACACAAACCAATGTCGAAAAATACATAACCATTATGAAAGCATATAGAGACTTCATGAAAGCTCAGTCGTATCAAAATCTTTAAAATGGCATTAACATTTCTGCACTAGAGGCCAACGTTTATATTTGTTTGTTTTCATTTTCCAAAACTTCAATACTAAAACTACTATTGCTGAGCATAATGGAAAAGAACACTGGATACCACAAGGAGATAACATCTTATCGGATGTCAATATCTTATCTAAATGACATAGCTTTCTCGACCGAAAGATTAAAGAATCCATTTTAATCAAGAAAAAATAAATAAACATATATGAGCAAATATAATATATCCATGAATGTTTGATATTATTCTATAACTAAATAACTAGTTCTGTTTGATTAATGTTATATTATCAAGGGAAACTAAGAAAGAACGTTAGATCATGCTACTTGTTGGATTTAATGTTATAACACCAAGGAAAATTTAAAATGTATTTTATAATAAAAAAAAGTTCAAACTAGTTCAAATGATGCGTAATAACTAGTAAAACCAAAATACGTTTAATCTTACCACTGGTTATATCATTTTAATTTATAAATGAAAACTAAAAAAAACATCTTTCTTTATCTGTCTATTTCGGGTTGGTTTAAGTTATAATATGACGGAAAACTTAAATAACTTTGATTCATACCACACGTTCGAAAGAGTTTAAAGTTACATTGTCAAGGAAAAGTAAGACATGTTCCACCACACCATTAGATGAAGTTACTTTAAGATGTAGTATCAAGAAGAAAGAATACTTTCATCATACTACAAGTTCGATTTAATTAATTTAATAATATCAAGCACAATTAAAAATGCTTTTCATCATACCACAAGGTGTAAAAAAATTCAAGAGAAACTAAAAAATTTTGTTAATCATATCACAAGTTTGATTTAGTTTAAGCTATAACATCAAGAAAAAAAATCATCAAGCCAGAATTTCAACTTATTTTAAGTTACAAACTCAAGGGAACAAAAATGTTTTCATTTTACTAAAAGTTCGAGTTAATTTAAGGAATCAATATCAGGAAAAAACAAATTTCACTATCAAATAAGTATGAGTTAATTCAATTTAATTTGTTTAGCACAAAACTGAAAACTCTTTTGTGCGTAACACGAGAATGTTAATATTAAATAAAACTAAAAATACTTTTCAGCATACTACTCTTTTTTGTATTCCAGTTTATAATATCAAGGAAAATTAGAAATGCTTTTCATCATACTACAAGTTCGATTAAGTTGTTCGTTTGTTTGTTTTGAATTTCGCGCAAAGCTACACGAGGGCTATCTGTGCTAGCCGTCCCTAATTTAGCAGTGTAAGACTAGAGAGAAGGCAGCTAGTAATCACCACCCACCGCCAACTCTTGGGCTACTATTTTACCAATGAATAGTGGGATTGACCGTCACTTTATAACGCCCCCACGGCTGAAAGGGGCGAGCATGTTTGGTGGGCCGGATTCGAACCCGCGACCCTTCGATAAGCTTTATGTTACAATAACATAATAATAAAGGCTTTCTTTTAGGTTATGATCACGATAAAGATCACGCTGCTAAAATTAAAAGTTCCAAATAAATTTATTTCTTATACTATGAAGTTGTGTCTTGTAATTAAAAAATTCGTGCGATTTATTCTGGTCAGAAGTAGAAAGAAGTGAAAAAGAATTATTTTCTTGCCGTGATTTCAATTTATTAAAAGGTAAGAGCAAAGAAGGAAATTATCCTTCACATCTCTTGTTGTCAATTTAGCTCAGGATAATAAGAGATAGAACGGAAGAAAGTTGATTATCAGATAATAATGATTGACCTTATGATAGTCAAGAAAACCGAGACACAGTTTTATAATGAAAACTAGTAAGCGCCTATTAAGATTTCTTCCTCATGTTCACCTTAGGTTAAATGTATGTTTATGGTCTTACAATGCTAAAATACGTGGTTCGATTCCCCGCGGTGAACAGTTCTCATATAACCCATTGAGTAACTTTTCGCGAAAAGGAACACATTTTCCATCATGGCACGATGGTGATTAATTCCCCGATAATAATAATAAACCTGCATTATTACCTGTCGTTGATTTAGTTCAGATTACTATCATTTTAAAATTACCGACAACACTTCTAAACTCAAACTGCTTATACAAGTAAAGGAGCAGCATTTGAAGAAAGGAAATAAATGTAGGGATGGCTAAAATTAATCCTTCAAAAAGATTTCAAACAAGATAGTAGAAATGGCAGTTGCATCATAATAGCACAGGCAGAGAGTGTAGTAGAACATTATCAGACAAAAATAGGATAAATTAAACTCAATTGTGATTCAACAGTTTTATATGTTGCTATATGTTAATTCTTGACTGTTCTACTATGTACAGATTATGCAAATGCTATCCTTACCATCTTGCTTGCATTAATTTTGAAGGATTAGTATTAGCCATCCCTACATTCACTTCTTTTTTTGAAAGGTTTTTTTTTCTTTAGTTCTTTGCTTGATTATCAAGGCAGTGCTTCAATAGACAAAGGAAGGTTAATTTATAACCAACTTCTAAATACAATAAGGTTCCAACTGTAATATTTATTGTATATCTTTTATTGGCTGGTAATTCCTCTTTCACTCAACTCAATAACTTGGTAGGTATTTTTGTTTTAAAATTTAACAGGTCCAGTAGGGGCTTGAGAGACATCTAGGGGTGCTTAGAAACTGTTCTTTCTATTCGTCCCGCTCACGAAATAGTTTTAGTCCAATAATGGGAATGAAAACTTAGCGCTAACGTTCGTAATTTAAAAGCCGCACGAGCTTAATTGAACAAAATATAAAATTACTTAGCACTTACTTGACTTTTAATGATTCTGACATATCGTGGGAGAGGTATGTAGCTATGCTGATTAGCCAACAGATGAGCCAGCCTCAAGACATCGATAAAGCCATAAATGTGAAGATCGGTGAAAAAAGATGAAAGAAAGAGAGATTCCTGAAGTCCGTCTTTACTGCTTCATCTTGAACCGGATCATAGAGACGAAGTGTTGATGCACGTGGTATAATTACATGGAGAAAAGTAATAAAAATCCTAGTAACATACATATTCCAGAAACTCATGAAGAAACGCTCTCTGTTCCAAGGGTATCATGGAACACAAAATATAAGGTCATCTAGCTAGGGAGATCATATCATGATGGAACAATTTTAACAAGTTTTCACTTCCTGGCAGAAAATAACTATTTAAAATGATGGACATAATTTTACTAGATATTCCAGTATATAGGTTGACCTGCTTGATAACCTTCTAAATATATATTGAAGCTCTCTTTCCTCATCCTCTTTCGCTTTTTATGTCTCCAGCTCAGACGGTTTTTAGGGCTTTTCCAGCCTTCTTCACAGATTTTCCAGATGCATTGAAAAAGCTTTTTAAAGGCAACCCAATATCTACGCCAGATTTATGATTTTTTTGTTAATGCTAGTTTCTGTATTTTACGATAGTGGCTCAGTCCAGAACAGTGTCAGCAAGGGTACTGACATAAATGTTGATACAGATCTGGACTAAACCATTATCGTAATATAGTGAAAACGGGAGTATTGACATAAGGTTTCTGTATTTTACGATAGTGGCTCAATCCAGACCAGTGTCAGCAAGAATACTGACATAATGCTTCTGTATTTTACAGACCATTATCAACAAGAGTACTGACATAAGGTTTCTGTATTTTACATTCGTGACTCAGTCCATACCAGTGTCAACAAGAGTGCTGACATAAGGTTTCTGTATTTTATAATAGTGGCTCAGTCCAGATCTGTATCAACAAGAGAACTGACATAATGTTTCTGTATTTTACGAAAGTGGCTCAGTCCAAACCAGTGTCAGCAAGAATACTGTCATAATGTTTCTGTATTTGACAATAGTGGCTCAGTCCAGACCAATGTCAGCAAGAGTACTGACATAATGTTTTCACTATATTACGATAATGGTTTAGTCCAGATCTGTATCAACAAGAGTGCTGACATAAGGTTTCTGTATTTCATAATAGTGGCTCAGTCCAGACCAGTGTCAGCAAGAGTACTGACATAATGTTTCTGTATTTTACGATAGTGGTTCAGTCCAGACCAGTGTTAGCAAGAGTACTGACATAATGTTTCTGTATTTTACAGACCAGTGTCAAGAAGAGTACTGACACAATGTTTATGTATTTTACAATAGTGGCTCAGTCCAGACCAGTGTCAGCAAGAGTGCTGACATAATGTTTCTGTATTTTACGATGTTGGCTCAGTCCAGACCAGTGTCAGCAAGAATACTGACATAAATTGTTTCACTGTTTCAGGTTATTACTCACATGAGTATTAGTAAAGGCGCATGAACAACATATCTTATAACCGATAGTGTTGAATTCATATAAATTCTTCATAAAAGCACAAAACCAATAACATAATACTAATGTATTCACATTTTTTAAAAATAAGTTACGTTAACGTTCATAATTCTAAATTTCTATGTATTTATAAATTATGTACGAAATCGCTTAAACAAATACATTAATTAAGTTCGAGTGAAATCTAGAAAAAAGTTCATTACTGTGTTTATAAAGTTTTAAGAACATCGTTGTTCAAATTTCGGATTAAAAAGATTTTTCTTATATCATTTCACTGTTTCGCTTCGAAGAAATAGACTTTGAGTATAAATTAAAAACTGCAACAAGTGTTATTCGTAACATTATTTCCAGTATGAAACTCACGTATTGTTACAGAATATGATCAAAGGGTCCATGAATCCAAACTTTTGATTTCTGACTGTTTATTTACATATTTATATTTATTGGGTTTACTGAACCTTCATCACCACCTTAAATGTTATTTGTCCCCCCCCCTCCGTAGACTTACAACGTTAAAGTCCGGGGTTCATTTCTCCGCGTTAGACATAACATATAGTCTCTGCTTTAAAAATCAAACAAACCAACAAATATATGTTATTTATACACCTATCCATGTTATCAACCACGAACTTTAAGGACTACTTTTCTTCCGACGATAAACCTATAGGACGACGTTTCTTAGAATGATAAACATTAATGTCAACTCTTTTAAGATTAACTTAACATACAATTATAAACATTACTGACGACTTTCCAATAACGGCATAAACTACTCTAAAACTTTACATTTTAAGTAGCTGTTGGAATGTTGTCTTTAAGATATATCGTTTTGAAAGTTCCTACTTAAAATATATAATATAGTAGAGATGTTTCTAGCATGATATGCTTTTGGATAATCATCCCAACGTTAAATATAATAAAAATGACGTTTTTGAAGGAGGACTTCCCTGTAGCTACGCCTTGTATAGACGACGTTTCAACAGTAACTTTTTAAGGACTTCTTCTTTATACACTTATTTTATTGTATTTTTCAGTTATTGTGTTATAGTTTACTTCTCAGTCGTTCTACATTTTAAAAAGTACTGAAGTTATAAAATTAAAAAGGTTTCTCAACTTTAAAATGCGTATCGGAAGACTTCTCAACAGTGCCACATGTTACTGTACTTTCACTTTGTAGCCTTTACATTTATTGATTAAAATTTTATAATGTTTGTACTTTTAAAGTTCAGCTTTCCAGCAGTTATAAAAAGTTGTATGAAAAACATGTTCCAGTTAAAATGTAGAAAAATCTTCTTCTTGAACCATGAAGAAATTGAAAACAGGAAAGTGTCAAGTAACTTATGAAAATAAAACTTCTTCAATCATAGATAAATTAAAAGCAGACAAGTAATGATTAAAACATTAAAGATACACCTACTCATTCATGAAGCAGCTGGAAAGAGACATGGACCAGCTAATGTGTGAAGAAATCCTCTTTTTAAGCCATAAGGAAGCTAGAAGGAAGCACGTAACTACTAAAGTACGAAATTATCTTTTCCGAAGGCAGACAAGTATCGACTAATATATGATAAATGAACTAGTTTGAGAAAGAGAGAGGGCGCAGTTTCTGTAAAGTAACATAGACCTTTTCTTCTTTAGTTATGAAATGTGTCATGTTGCAAACACTGGTTTTTGTGTTCTTTGATCCGAAGAGTTTCTTGGTGACAACCAGTGACAAATGAACAGTGATCTTGAACTCACATGTAGTGTTCCGGAGGAAAGGAGAACATGGCTTTTTTTTTTCTTTGCCACGTTTGATAACAGATTGTGTTATATAGTTTGAAACGGTAAGATAATCGACTCTGCGAGCTACTTTCTCAAAGTTATTTTTTCAAATTTTTTGTGATTTTCATGAACTGAACAAAAGTTGAAACTATTTCAAGAAAGTATTATACCCTTATACTTAGCTAATGAAATACAAAACGTTAAATAAATTTAATATTCTGCGCTACGTTGCTAATTTTCTGACTTATTAAAGGTATTAAACTATAACATATTTTAGGTACTTTTAATAAACGTCTTTAGAAGACAATGTACTTATAACAATAAAATATGATATACATATCTATTGTATTAGTCATAAGAAATGGTATTAGGCTTATTACAAATATGATTGTTTATAATCAGGCTTCGTTAGCAAACGATGTTCACACCATAACAAATGATACGAGTCTAGTTTTCTCCTAGAGCATAGCATGCTTAATTCAGTTTTGAGAACATTTAAATTTTGGTTTATTTGCACTTTGATTCTATAGTGGTAGTTATATAACTGTTCTTCTTGTACTTTGATTCTATAGTGGTAATTACATAATTGTTCTTCTTGTACTTTGATTCTATAGTGGTAGTTACATAACTGTTCTTCTTCTTATACTTTGATTCTATAGTGGTAGTTACATAACTGTTCTTCTTGTATTTTGATTCTATAGTGGTAGTTACATAACTGTTCTTCTTGTACTTTGATTCTATAGTTGTAGTTATATAACTGTCCTTCTTGTACTTTGATTCTATAGTGGTAGTTACATAACTGATCTTCTTGTACTTTGATTCTATAGTGGTAGTTACATAACTGTTCTTCTTGTACTTTGATTCTATAGTGGTAGTTACATAACTGTTCTTCTTCTTA
>NW_013666407.1:214860-222142 GCF_000517525.1 Limulus polyphemus
CTTGTAGTTTGATTCTATAGTGGTAGTTACATAACTGTTCTTCTTGTAGTTTGATTCTATAGTGGTAATTACATAACTGTTCTTCTTGTACTTTGATTCTATAGTGGTAATTACATAATTGTTCTTCTTGTACTTTGATTCTATAGTGGTAGTTACATAACTGTTCTTCTTCTTATACTTTGATTCTATAGTGGTAGTTACATAACTGTTCTTCTTGTATTTTGATTCTATAGTGGTAGTTACATAACTGTTCTTCTTGTACTTTGATTCTATAGTTGTAGTTATATAACTGTCCTTCTTGTACTTTGATTCTATATTGGTAGTTACATAACTGTTCTTCTTGTACTTTGATTCTATAGTGGTAGTTACATAACTGTTCTTCTTGTACTTTGATTCTATAGTGGTAGTTACATAACTGTTCTTCTTGTACTTTGATTCTATAGTGATAGTTACATAACTGTTCTTCTTGTACTTTGATTCTATAATGATAGTTACATAACTGTTCTTTTCTTCTTTCTTTCATACTGCTTTTTTCTTTGAGAAAATATTCGAAGGATTTCTAATAACAAAAAGATTAGATAAACAAAGTTACTTAATTAGTTTGAAATAGAAAAGGGGATTCTTTTGCAGAACGGGAAACTCAGAAACAAGTATATTTCTTGGTAACGCTGCTCTCAAATATATTTTAAAATGTTAGAAGATGTACAGCGATTGAATACGTTATGTAAATATTATTTTGAAGGTTCACCACGTCATAACAGATCAAGTCCCAATGTCCGATCGCACTCTATCTGACGACCGTGCATTTTAACAATCGCCCTGCAGAGCAGTTATCAGTACAAAAGGCTATGTCGTAAGGCTGGCTTGTCCAAAGCACACCACTGTTTTCTGTAGCTTTCTATAAACTACACAGTGTATGAGGATAAAGGTATCTTTGCGTTCGTTTAAACAGTCTGATCGCTCAGAAAACTATAGGCGCTGCATCTGACTACTTGGCATGTATGCCTTTATATGGATTAACATAAATACATTTTTCATTATCAAGCTACTTGATGCACGTGAAAACTGAATGGCTGTATCAGTGAGGCAGTTTGTGTACAAATTGCTTATGCTGCTTTACTACACTGATTTTTGATTCTATTGCATACTGTTGCCTGGGTCGCTTGGATGACTTTTAACAACGACCTTTGTGTTCATCGATTCTCACCTATTTCAAAGCGCCACAGTATACTTACCACGGTAGGAATACGACTTATTACACGTCTCTTCGTGGATGGTCCTGGTGCCCCAGGTTAATTCACATCATTCCTTTGCTTTTGAATTCCATTACCTAAAAGGGACATCTATGTCTTAGATATTCTAAATGCCAAATCTGAACAAATCCTTATGATTCGAGTGTATAAATATTTTTCATCGAAAAGGTTTGTTACAAACTCTTCCAAAACTGAACAAATTTCGGTGGCATCACACGACCTACGCTGCGCCAAACAATGTCAAAATTTCATTCTTTTATATGTCGTTTCACCACGATTGTATGATGGTTATCTTTGTCACGTGACTTACGGACTTGTTTTTATTTAAAATTTATTAATTTAACGTTCTAAACTATTTATATTAATAAAAGAAACTTAATTAAGGAGTTTCGCGTTATAAATATAATATTACATAAGAAGTATGAAAGTAACCTACGGCTAGTGTGAGGTACAGTTTAGTAATTTCTTCTTACTACCATGAGCTCAGGAACTTTCCAAATTGTCTGACAGCTGATAATAAATCATATCAGTGTTCACAGAAAAATGTATATATATATATATACTGTATATATACGTTTCATTAGATATGATTTTGATTTCTATATTCTATTAAGTTCCGTACACTAAACAAAGAAAAATAAATATTTAACTATTATGAACAGACTTTTGATTGTTTTCATCTGAGAATGATACCACGTATATAATTTTGAATAGTCACACAGACAAGTAGACTGAATAAAATTGTTTTGTTAAGCTAGAAATACAAAATTTTGAATATTAGGCTGAAAAGAGCAAAACGTTGATTATCCTTTTTCGTACGTTAAATATATTGCAACACCATTTTTTTTTTATCTGTTTAAAAGCCCGCCGGTGGCTCAGTAGCCAATATCAAGGTGTAAAACGTAAAAAATCGGGTTTCGATGCCCGCGGTTGAAAATACACTGCGTAGCGTTCTGTTTATCAACAAATAAGCAAAAACTGTTTAAAAATTGTAATTATTAACTTGAACGGAACCTTATGCTAAACGACCAGGCCAGAAACCACTATGATTTCAATTTGATCTTCCCTAATTTTAAAATGCTGAATAGAGGATAGGCAGCTAGCCAGAAGTAAATAAGACCATAATGATTACGTCCAGTTTTTGAAGTATGTAATGATATTGACTGCCACTTATAACGTGCCCATAGGTGAAAATGCACAGCATATTTAGCAGCGTCACGTTTCGAACCCCGAATCCTTTGATCTGCAGCCCATCACATTAATTACTAGAACATCTTAGGCCTGACATGATTTGGCAATTAGAGCACTCGACTCAGAATATGTAGGATCCAACCTCGTGAACGAAAATGCTTCCCTTTTCAGCCGTGGGGTGTTATATTGCGAAGATCAGTCCCATTATTCATTAGTAAAGAGTAGCCCAAGAGTTAGTGGTAGGTGGTGTCGACTAATTGTTTCCCCTCTAGTCGATTACTTCAAAAGTAGTGACGAGTAGTGCAGATAGCCCTCATGTTGTTTAGTGCGAGCTTTAACAAACAAACTAGGCCACCAAAAGATTCACAGTTTATGGCAGGTAAAGATAAACAACTTGAAGGGTTGGTCAGTTTCTGGTTTGGTACCTTAGCGATGGTTTCTGGCCTTGTTTGGTAGATAAACAAATTAATTTGAGTGACAGTCATCTTTTAAAGTAAAACTCTCTGTTGTTAATTTTTTAGCGTGCATCTTTGTATTATGCCCATTGAGTACCTTGGCTATCCCTATATATAGAGAGTTTACCGATTCTACGATAACTAACACATACCTTCCGAAAACATGAAAGAGTCCATGTATTTTTATAATCCACTTATACATGGTGATGTCATTTTCACGTTATTCTTCTTATACAGTTTAAGGTCCCCTTTTACACAAGTTAAAGTATCAACGAAAAAAAAAACTATCATACAGAAAACGTTAGCGGATTAATTTGTGAACTGTGCACGCTTTCATTTATAAGGTAAATGTTGTTCAAGAATTGTTGTTAATGCCTGAAGATACCTCAACACAGAATCTAAAAACTATTACACCTCACTAAGTTTGTGTGTTTGTAATTAAGCACAAAGCTACACAATGGGTTATCTGTGCTTTGCCCACTACGGGTATCGAAACCCAGATTCTAGCGTTGTAAGTCCGCAGACATATCACTGTGCCACTTGGGAGCACCTCACTAAGGAAATCACGAACAATACCTAACATATTCGATGACGAGGAACCCACTTTGAGACTAATAATGGCTGGAGACGGTGGTACCTGATGATGACAAAACCTTGTCGAAACGTTGTACATTTGCTGTTATGTTAAACTTATATTAAAGTTTTTCTTCATTACCCATTTAAGCCGTCTCCAGCCATTAATACCTAACATACTTCTGTGCTATTGCACATGAACATTTTTTCTGTTCATACAGGATCTGGTTATTGAAGGCGTTAAAATATGACGTCCCTGCAAATATCACAACAAGCATTTGATAGATTCAATTCTCTCAGGTAATTGCTGAATTACACATCTTTCTACAGGTGTCTGATAAAAGCATTTGCTGTTCTAATAAATCGTTCATGATGTCCATAGAACCTCACTCATTATACAAATTACATATGTAGATGTTTAATATAACATGCATTTCTTAGTTTGAAGTGCTAAACGTATTTGTATTCCATTTTAATAATAATGATCTTATATGTTACAAATTATGCAACTATTTTGGTCAATACTTTACTATAATATCAAATATGACTTGAAAATGAACAGCACTAAACAGATTACATTAAATTGCCTTAATTTGATACTTCAACTTATACTAATGAAAACACACATATAATGTTGAACAAAGTTTCGGATTAATAAGCAGATCTAAATCATGTCCTTTAAAATTTAGACTCACTTCTGGCTGATAAATACGAAACTCACAAATAAGTTATTACTTAAATAACTTCAATTATGTGTTAATGAAGCTTTAAGATGTTTCCATATGTTTCAACTTAAATACAATTCTGCTTCGCGACTTAAGTAGCATACTCTTTCAATTTATCGATTGATGCTATTACAGTTAATTTATTGAAAATATGTACAAACTAACAGCTTAGAGAACAAGGGATATTCTCTCGCCTTAGCTTGGTCTGTACAGTGGCAGTAAGCTATGCTCACAACACTTTAGTTCAATATTCGATGTACAATAGCCACTTGGAGTTATTTTGGATATTCGCACATACTGGTTTTATAATTTTTTTATTCTAATTGGCTTTTTTTTTCTTTATCACACCATGATTGGACCATTTGGTCACCTTACCTTTCTACTCGAACCTCCACACCAATTGTTTTTTGGTTGGTTGGGTATCTTTACAAATTTTGATGGGTGGTGGCTATAATTTATAATTTTCATTCGTTCTTGAATTTTAATAGTTATGTGGGTTATGTTGTTAGTAAAACTGCTAATATTTTTAAGGTTTCCTTTTAATAAATCTATTTCTGAGGTTATTAAATACAAGTATGATGTATCAATACGAACTTTATTTAGAAATACTAAAAACATTGTACTTGAAACTTTCAAAGAACCAATTAAATTTGCATTTTTTAAATGAATGTAAACGCTTAAAAGTATTTACTTAATTTTAAGGTTTTTATCCCACAATTCCGCTACTCGAAACAGTATCGTAATACTCAGAAAGTTAGTCTTAATTTTGAAATAAAGCAAAAAATCACCACTTAAATAATTATATAAACGTTTAAATGAAGCTTTGAAATCGCTCGAACATAAAATACATTTCATTGACTTGGTACATTTAAAACATTTTATTGGAGAAGATAATAATAAAATTATGGTAAAAATTAAAAATAGACACTTGAATAAACTGAAGCGACAGTTAGGTAAAAAGCTCTTTTATAGAAAATACTAATAGGGTGATATTTAACTATTCTAAGTATGCGCTTAATTATGTTGAAAAAAAATACTAACTCGTGGATTAAAGGTCAGTATTCCTAAAAGAATTAAATTTGAAAATTATATTTTTTCTGAATATTATCAGATCAGTGTATTTTGAATCAATCAGGTAAACCTTTCACTAACGTTAGAACTAAAATTAGTGGTTTAGCCCTTAATGCATTTAATAATTGTTATAATAACCACAATAATTTTTCAAATTTAACTTCAGAAGAATTTGAAGCCTTAAACTGTCTCAGTAAAACCCATAATATTGTTATTCCAAAATCTGATAAAAGGAATAGTATTGTTATTTTAGATCACTATATTTTTGTTCGGTAGGGGCGAATTTATTCTAGTTACTACCACTTTTGGATCTGGATGTGAATTCATAACAAACAAAACATTTTAAAGCTGAAGTTCAGTCCCATTACAGATGATTTAAGGTCATTGATTATGAAACAAGTTGGTTTAAAACCGTATAATGAAGCTGGTCTCAATGTGTTATGCAGTTTCTCTGAACCATACTTAATGTTCTGATGGTTTGTAGTGTGTAATTACAGCATTATGTTTCCTTGGAGGGTGTAGCCATATTCATTTACTTATTTCTAGTCTGTAATAAGCGTTGGACCTGAAAATAAGTTTTAAAACATCCTAGGTCAATTTTTCTGTTTTCACATGTATTTATATAATTCGGTCATCATGTATTTTTACGTCAGTTGTTTATGGTTTATGTCTATAGTGTGAACGAAAACTTTATATCAAGGAAATCTTCTAGCAAAATTCTGCTTCTTATAAATATATAAATGTTTAAAGTTATTTCGTTATCTGCATTTCAATTAGCTTATGACAAAAGGATTAGGAATTTAGAAAAACAGATTTATTCACAACTTTTGTAAAGATATTCGTTAAATGTGGTTAAAACTTTAATTCGTGGATTTTAATTTTAGTGTGTCTAAATCCTCATCTCATTCTCTCTGGTTGCTTGACGATTACGTTTTAAATAATATAATATTTTACCTAATTGTTACTGATGCTAAACCAAGTATTTTTATTATTTCTTTAATTCACGTTTGTAAATTATAATAATATTTCAAATTATTGTAAATTGAATGCATCAGGACTAATATTTCTGCACAGAAAACTTATTTTACAGTTCATTTAAGTATTATTGTGCGTTAAAAAATATGTGAATTCAGTAAGTAATTCCATTGAATATTTGTCGTTTTAAACATGACTTAATACTGTAGTTTTATATAAAGATCTAGAAGTAAATACATTTTATCTTGCGTATAAAATCAAACTAATTCCTAACATATAAACAAGTTTCACATAATGAGTTATGTAGTTCCGTCAAAGTTTAACAAACTATGACTTAAAACGTATTTCAACTGCTTTCTACTCATAAAACACTTACATAAAAGAAACTTGCAAACCAGTAGTATAAAGTAGTGTCTACTTTGGTAAAGCCAAAAAATGTTGTGTTTTGAAGAATAAAATGCGCAAAAAATTGCTAATTATAATTTCTAAGTCTCTAGCACTTTTGCATAGTATATAACTTTTATTTTTGAGGTGCGATTTATCTTGTAAACCTATTGTTTCTGAACGCAAATATTCATAATGCCAAATTTGATCCGTTGTTAATGTGGCACACTAACATTTGTTTAATACCAATAAGATCTTGTTTCTGTTGTTTTTGGCTGCTTCTGGAAATAATTAGTTGTAAATTTCCTTAATATATTTGATTGTATACGTAAGAAATTCATCATTTTCTCTTTCAACATTTGGTTCCACTTTTGGGTTAAATATTTATATATTTTTACTTAATATTTTCCTATTACTGAAACATATTTATTTTGATGTTATGTTCCTGTTCAGTATTGTTGATAATGTTGCTTTGATTTTCACTGATTGATTTCAGTTTCACCCTGGATTCTAACAATACATAATAGATAAGTACAACACAAAATACTGTAGGTGTAAGACTATTTTAATTGTTTGTTTTGGAATTTCGCGCAAAGCTACACGAGGGCTATCTGCGCTAGCCGTCCCTAATTTAGCAGTGTAAGACTAGAGGGAA
>NW_013666407.1:223142-229810 GCF_000517525.1 Limulus polyphemus
CGAACAATACTAAGGAGGGGCAGTGTTGCGTCAGAGAGGTCACGTGACTAGTATCACGCCACCCCTTTCTAGAAATATCCTGTTCCTAGCATTTATTAGATTGGGGTAGTCTGGTATATATAGGATGGTCATAATGTAACGGGATAGTGTGTGTAGGTAATGAGTAATTGAACTGCAGTCAGAGAGTGTGTAATTGAGCACGACCACGTAAGACGTTCTAGCGTTTGTTATAGCGTGACTGTTGAAATTAAGTGTGTCGGTAAAGCTGTATTCGGAAAGAATAAACCAGTTTTATTTAAGAAAGGACTTGTGTCACTAAAGTTTCGTCGGAACGAATTTACGGAAAATTAAGTAACGACTGGAGGCGTAACAATATGTATAATGACACTAGGGCGTATCTGAAAGTCTGTGTGTGACCGAAATAACTCCAAGAGCAAAGAACCTAGAAACCTGAAATTTTGCACACATACTAAGTGGACCCTGAGGGTGTGCACCTTGGTATTATTACTTATCTTATCGCACCCCCCCCCCAGTGGCACAGCGGTATGTCTGTGGACTTACATCGCTAGAATACGGGGTTCTATACCCGTGATGGGCAGAGCACAGATAACCCATTGTGTAGCTTTGTGCTTAATTACAAAGAAACAAAGAAAAACTTATCTTACCCAAGTGCATGAGCACAAGCGCGTGCCCATCCTTTTAATGAGACAAATAAGCGAAACACCACATAATAAAGAAGTGGTTCCTTAAATTACAAATTATAGATATAAATCACAGACAGAAAGACATGCAATGCGTGCGTGCGTTCATGCACATCTCTTTTAATGAGGTAATCTAGCGAAAAACCACATAGAAAAGAAGTGTTTCCTTAGATAACAGCTTTTAATATATATATAAAAGCCAGTGCATTTGGTAACAATGCGTTCCAACAATGTCTTTTTTATCATGTTGCTTAGCAATAAAAGTATAACCTAATATTGTTGTTAAGAGGCTATGTGCTTAAAATATAAAATGAAATGTCTAAACAAGAAAATTGAAAAAAAATTATTTGTTATTTTCTAATTTAGAGGCACCGTTAGTTTGCTTTTCATTATTTACTTTTGTTATTTAATTTTAAAATCGGAGGACAAGTCAGAAGGAAGGTTACCTTTATAAACAGGCCACATCCCGTAAAGAAACAACAAAGGCATATTGGTTATACTTTTATGCTAAAATGGGTTCAGAATACATACACTGACATAGTCATCTAGAATAAATCAACCTAATAACCCGAGTGAAGCTGGGTACTTTCGCTAGTTTAAAATAAAGTTGATGAGTTCAAGAAATGAGATGAATGATTTGGCAAAAACTATAGGTGCTTTGATTGAAACTATAGTTCGCAGGTAATAAGATAATGAGTTTTGATAAGCCATACTCTAAACTACATTGACATATCAAGATGCTTTGCCAAATAAGTCATAATTAAACTTGATCGAAACAAAATATATAAAAGGAACGGTAGAGCGTATAACTCGACAAGACTTTTAAGGCTACATAATTCGCTAAATAAAGTCAAACTACAACAAATTTCAGTATGAATATACAGTATTTGAAAACAAAATGTTCAGCATTTCTTTATGCTTCAATACAGTAAGGATTCACCATTTGAAAGGGACACTTCCAAAGGCATTTTTCTTGACAAAAAGTAAACCCTAGTTGTGGTTAAGTATTATAGAACATTACTAGGGCATCTGTCTGAGAAGAGGTTATGATAATAGAATAGTCGGTTTTAGAAAAGTAACTTACTATTAAAAAGATAATTCACCACAGCAGCATTACCGAAAGCAGTAGGATTCTTTGACAACTACAAAGGTTTGAACATGATATTTACTTTATGGAAACAATTAAACTACCTTTATTGAAATTTCATTCAAATTGGTAAGATTTTGTTCAAGGTTAACAATACAGTAAGATGAAGTAAATTTCATCGTATTAGACGCACTGTGTACATGCATTAAATAATAGCTTCATTGATTAGACTACTCACAAAAATATTTCGATCAAACCTAACAAAACACGATACAGCATAGCTTTGCTGGAGGATTTATCAATTAATGAATAATATACGGTTGAATTTTTGTCCTACTTTTGTGTAAATAAAAACTTAAAAACTTATTCTTTTAGAATTTACACTTTTGCTTTACAAAAATATCCTCTTGCGGGAATGATTAAGCAACTGAACATTCCATGTTAAATAGTTTCATGATTGCAATAGCCATTTTGAAGTCTTTTGGAGAAAAGGTAACATAAAACATTCATTTATTACAACGATTTCACGGTAATTAGGATGTGATTCCACAATATTCATGGCCCAGACGTATTTTACGATAAGTTAACTTGCATTACAAATATTAGTTTTGAATAAGGGGGGCAAATTCTCTTTGGTATAAACGTTGATATTTTCAACTGAGGTAAGATTCTGCAGTTTACTCTGAACGAGAAACGTTTTCCCCCCCTTATAACTCAAGAATTGCGCTATTTCGAGCAAACACTAAAACACAACATAATGATTTGCCATTAAGTAAATGATTCTTATTTGTAACTAATACTGAAGAAATACCTCAAGGTTGATCACGAAGAAACCTTTTTACCTACACAACACTTGGTTTTTTTTTCTTCTAGAAACAAACAGTAGAGGAAACGTAAAACGTACGCAAAATATACTTCTTTGTATGCTGTTAAATATGCTTAAAATATTTTGCCTCTAGTGAAATGAATTACTTGTTGTTTTCCCAAGAGAAATTCCACAGAAATGTGTTTTCAATAAACATCGCATCGGTGTGGAAAATTGAATAGAATATTTCTTCTTAACATGTTTAGAAAGTTATTTACGCTTAAGAAAAAATTAAAACGTAACTCATATATATATATATATAATAAATCCATATAAACAGTCTGATGTGTTTCTCTGATATAGATATGTATATATGAAATACGAGAATGGACTCTTCCATAACATTTTATAGGAAATTTAAACTCAATAATGTTCAGAATACTCTAACGCTTGAATGTTCTTATTTGGCCTTAAACGATTTGGAGAACAGTCTGATGTGTTTCTCTATTAAATTTTTAATATAGAAATGTATATATGAGAATGGACTCTTCGATAACATTTTATAGGAAATTTAAACCTAATAATGTTCAGAATACTCTAACGCTTGAATGTTCTTATTTGGCCTTAAACGATTTGGAGAATCGACGCTGCATTAGAAAAATATACAGAAACGCGGATTTCTGAGAAGAACGGCCATCAGGCTGTCTACATTTTGGTAAAATGTTAAGTAACAAAATAATTCATAATTATTGTAATCAGCGGCTCAAAGCCTCTTGCAGCTGCTGAACTGAGCTACTGTTTACATAATTATAACACCCGCATAATGTATAGGAACGATTTCTCGCTTCTCCTTCGCTTTTGCCTCATTAGAATTACACAGCCTATACTATTCCGTATTTGAATACACTTCTATTTATATATATATATTACTCGTATTTATTCATCATTATTTTAAGTACTTCGTATATTTCCTACATTAAGAGAATAGAGCAACATAATATTTCACAATATTCTCTTTTACGGCCTTACACTCCAGGTACTTAAATATGAAATCTAATGTTCAGCCTTGAAAACTTATACTTCCTTACTACAGTCAAGGAAGCAAAAAAAGTATTTCATCATGCGAACTTTCACTATATTACCGTTACATCAATACTTCGGTCTCGTTTAAACATTCTTAAACTATATATAAATGTATAAATCAACTTCCTATTTCTTGGGTTCTAGTTTCTAAAAATTAATAGAAGAATGTAGCAATACTTTTCAGTTAGTTAAACATTCACTTCCTGCTATTAAATCAAATAAAGTAATATGCTATTTCTCCATTCAGTTAGTAGATAAAATCAAAGAGAAAAATTTGCTATTTTCTAACTGCACCTTTTGTTCGTTCTCTTAAAGTAGAATAAAACAAAAAGAGTAACTTGTTATTTTTTAAATTCATATTTCTCTTCCTTAAAGTAGAATAAAACAACTAATTACAACCATTTCTTTCAACTTACAACGCTAGAATCCGGGTTTCGATACCCGTGGTGGGCAGTGCACGGATATCCCATTGTGTAGCTTTGTGCTTAATTACAAACAAACAAATAATTGCTAAAAGTAAAACAGAACGAAGATAGCAGTCTACTTTTCATAAATCTTTCTTTCAGTTCCTTTAAGTTAAATCATACGAAATAAAAACCTGATGTTCCATATGTTTAAGTTTCACTTCCTTAAAATCAATCGAATAAAGCAACGTGGTATTTTTGAGGTTCAACATTCGTTTTTTTTTTAAACTAAACTCAAAGGAATATTAGAAGATGCTCTTTAGTTGTTCTTTTATTTGTATTTATTGTTTCAGCGCAACTTTCAAATAAATAAAGTATTCGACAATTTCTTCATTCCACCGTTATTTTTCCAAAATATAATCGAATAAGGAGACCAACTTTCTGTCAGTCTAATTTCCTTGAAGTAAAAGTTTTTTATTTTACAGTCTAGCTTTACTCTTCATTAAAGTCTAAAAAAGATACTAATCTGATATTTACCATTGTACCCTTCATCCATATAGGGTGGAATCAAACGAAAGTCTGTCTAAATCGTTACTTTCTTTAAGTTGAGTAAAAAAAAACATCTGTGTATGGCGTCATTTCCCTAAAGTTGAATCAAACGAATATCTGTCCAAATCGTCACTTCCTTAAAGTTAATCAAAAGAATATCTGTGTAAATGGTCACATTCTTAAAGTTGAGTCAAATGAAGAGAGAAAAAACCAGCTATTTAAAAAAATTTGCTTGTTTGTGCATATGTGCAAAGCTACACAATGGGCTATCCACGTTGTGCCCACTGCAGATATTCAAGCCCGTTTATTAGCTGTTATAAGCCTACAAGCTCATCTTTTTTTCACTTTCTCAAAGTAGAATGGAACGAAGAGGGCTTCATATATTACGCTTTCATTTCGTTAAAGTAGATTCAATAGAAGAAGCAGCTTCACATTTCAGATATGGATCTTCCACGTTCTTAAGATATAATCAAACGAGCTTATCTACTTGCTTTTTTATCATTCACGTTTAACTTTCTTAAGTGTAGAATCAAACGAAGAAATCAACGTGCTACATAGTCAATCCAGCTTTATTTGTTTATAATAGAATTGAACGATCTAACCAGTCTATTATTTCATCAAGCAAACGATCCATTCTTTAAAGTAGAATCAAACAAAAGAAATAAAGGATCAAACATTTAACTAACATATCTGTCACTAGTATAATCAAGGAAAAAAAATGTACCCGCTATTTCGTTAGTTTAAGTTCGCATCCTTAAAGTAGTATCATTTGAAAAAAAACTGCTAGTTCTTTAATCAACTTTCAAATTTTTAACATTGAATCAGAAGAAAAATTAACCTTTTATTTTCAGTTCAATTTTTATTTCCTTAAAGTAGAATCACACAAGAAAGCAACTTAATCTTATATCTGGTAAATTTTCATTTCCTTAAGTGACAGATAAACAAGGAAGACAACTTGTTATATTTTTAGTTAACTTTTCTTCCTATTTTTGAATTAAATGAAGAAAGCAAACTGTGCAATTATCAGTTTCTTTAAGCAGAATCTAATTTAGGAATCAATAACCTTATATTTCATTAATCTAACTTTAATTTCCTTAAAGTAGAACAAACGAATAAAACCACTTGGCATTTTATCAATTTAACTAGTTTTAATTGAAATAAAACAAAGTGAACCTGCTTTTAACACTAGTATGAGATTCGCTAGCTTAGAATAGTGTCAAATAAAGAAAGTAATTTGTTCTTTCTTCTGTTCAACTTTCACAGTTTAAAATACAATAAAACAAAGATGGCACCCTATTCTTTCAGAAGCCTATAATATATAGTTACAAATAGTTATAGCATATACAATAACAAAGTTTTATCAAAATGACTTGCAATAACCAAATTAACTGCAACAAATATTTGATTATTGAAAGGACAATAGTAAATGAAGTTGAATTCGAGTAATTAACTGCTTAACTGGATATATTAATTAAGAAATAATGTTTAATATAATGATAATTTATCTCGATTTATCATATTTTTTTAATCGATTATATAGGGATGAATTAAGAGTAATGTCTGATAAAATAATACTTTATCCTGATTATAATATAGTTTTGCCGGATAAATTATAAATTAATACCTGATAAGATAGTATTAGGTCGTCAAGAAATTAATGTCGCTTTTTTAGATGAAAAAAAACCCGAACAACTTATATATAAAAAAATATATATTAAATGAAATAGTCTCTATTCTTATCGATGATGCTTTTCCATCTTACAATCAGGTTGTTAATGTCTTGATTAAAGAAATCGCTTGGATTTGAAGCAAAAAACATGTCGATGTTTTATTTAACATGTTTCATGTTTGCATACGTTTTCTCCATTAAGGCGGTGTTGCAGTGAACGAAAAAGATGGTAATCTGATGGTGTCATATTTGGAGAATATGGTGGGTGGGGGAGAACTTCCAAACCCAACTCATTAATCTTGTGTTGCGTCAAATGTGGCACATGTGGACGTGCATTGTCGTGGAGAAGAAGAACACCTTCCCGATTGAC
>NW_013666407.1:230699-233212 GCF_000517525.1 Limulus polyphemus
AGACCAGAAAGAAGACTTTATATTGTTTATAAAGTTTGTAAGTTTGTAACTTTATAAATCATTGTTTGTAGTAACTATTTGAAATAATTGTTATTGTAAATTGTACTGTGGTGTGTATATTAAAACGTATTTGTGTAAAAACAAAATTGTGTGTATCAATCTTGTTGGCAGATATCATAAATTGACTATATATCGACATATATTTAAATGCCAGATCCAAATTGCAATTTAATTACTAGATTTAAATTATCAGTGAACGCAATTTCAAACCATTTGAAGTTTTAATACTTAACACTTGACGACCTGATATATCTATCTATATATCCAACCATCCTGATTTATATTATTATTTTGCTGGATAAATCATAAATTTATGCCTGATAAAATAGTACATCAATCTTTATATCCATCTTATCCTGATTTATATATCTATACAGAATGTATTAGATTGTAAAAATGTTTTTTAAAAGGAGATTATACTTTAGGGAAATTTAAGAAAAACACAGACATCTCTCTCTGATAATTAGACTTTTCATCAAGTTTACACTGTATTTACCAACGTTGGTGAAGTCACAACATAATCTCTACTGTAATATAATATTTTGTCCAAGTATTAACAGAACGTATTCTGTAGTTGAGCTATGATTATAAATTCTAAAATGTATTTACACTGTATTAATTTTGTGTGCAAACCTAACAGAAGTTTCTCTGTATTTAAAATGTTCATTCAAGTCACAACAAAGCGTACATTATACTTCAGATCTCAGTCTTGGAGCTCAAAGCGAATTTCGACAGCCGCAACGGGCAGAGAACATATAACCTATTGTGTAGCGTTGTGCTCGGCGACAAATATATATATATATATTTCGTATTTATGCTGAAGATTAAAAACAAGTACACTTCACATAATATTCTTATCCAAATTTATTTAGCATAATTCAAACTCTGTTTAAGGTTTTTGTCCAATAATTAACAGAATTTATATAGCATTAAGTTATTAACAGCATTTTAACAGAACTCAATCTATACTTTAAATGGTGTACTAATTTTTTGTGAGATTTATGATTTGTTTATAAGAGAAAACAGTTAAATCAGTGTGTTGGCAGATGTCAAGTAAGGTATTAAAAGTTGTTGTATATAGTTATATGTGGATTTCTGTAGATCCTACTTTATATTTTCGACATTTTTCTTCTAAAATCTTGATTAAATGGACCAAATCATTGACAATTTGGTTATTTTGCTCTTGTTTTAGATAATAACATTAGCATTCACTATGGAAGGGCGGAAGTTAGGATGAAAGTTTAGGTTAGTGAATGATTGATTAAGCTTTCTCTGAAGGAATCCGTTTTCCTTTGGAGCTATTGTGTTGATTAAAGAACTAAAGGATATATTGTGCAGCTACCTAAATGTTGTTTTAATGAAAGAACTTAGGAAAGTTATTATTAGTTTCAACACTGTTCATGAATACATCATTTGATGATATTGTGGATAATCATAGGTAAAATAATAACAACATATATTTTTATATTTCAACGTGCTTCTAAAATCTCATCCATTTTATGTCTGTTTTCAAGTAAATATATGTATCTGGAAAGACTGAGATATCGACTGAGTTAATATTATTAACTAGCTGAGTCACCCCGCGTTGCACGGTGAAAATTTAGATTTGAAATATATAGATCAGTATTTTTTCAGCACATTATTCAGTAAGTAGACAAAAGCTGTGATGTGAGAAATAAAAAAGCATTTAATCAAACAAAACTTTATTTGAAATTAGATCGTGTTTGAGCTTGTCTTGTTCTTTGAGCCTGAAGTTGTACATCATGTTGCTCCTCTGTTTCTTGCTCTCTGTAAGTTATTTGTCTTAATTTTTGGGCTTGAAGTCTGGTTTGACGTTGTTCAGAAGTTTCTTGTTGTCTATATCCAGCTTGCCTTGATGATTCTGACTGAACTCTGGCTTTGTGCTGTTCAACAGTTTCTTGCTGTCTTTGAGTAGCCTGCCTTTCAGCTTGAGCTCGAAGTCTAACTTTACGTTGTTCCAAAGTATCTTTCTGTATTTGAGCAGCCTGTCTTGCAGCTTGTGCTTGAAGTCCTTGATTGCCTTCTTCTTCTGTTTCAGCTGCTCTTTGTGCTTGCATTCATTTAGCGGCAGAGGAAAAAGAAAAGAAACAAGAAGAGCGACAACAACAGTTGCAAGAAAACAGTGACAGCTCGAACAGCAAAATAAATAAGAAGAGAGATTACAGCAGTGGCAAGAAAACATGCAACAGTGGCAGCTTGAACAGCAAAACAGACAAGAAAAGAGATTAGAACAGTTGTTGGAGGAAAAAGAAAATAAACAAGAAAAACGAGAAAAGAAACAAGAAAAGAGACTACATAAATGATTGGAGGAGAAAGAAAATGAACAAAAAGAGAGACTGCAACAGTGGATGGAGGAGAAAGAAAATAAAAAAGAAGAAAGTCTCAAACAATTGAGAGAAAGCCAGCTTACACGAATGGAAAACATTAGTAAA
>NW_013666407.1:233754-235443 GCF_000517525.1 Limulus polyphemus
CCTGTTAGAAGTGTCCTCCCAGATATGAATGTCAGCAATAGGGGTGATCTAGTACGAAGGAAGCCACAGGAATTCTATGGGAAGACACCGTGGAAAGCATATAGAGCACAATTTGAGCACCTGTCAGAGATGAATCGATGGACAGAGGACCAGAAAAAAGTGTACCTGGCAACGAGCTTGAAGGGACAACCACTGGAAATACTTGGACAGTAGTCAGCAGACGACAGACACAACCATAGAGCACTGGTAGCTATTCTAGAACTCAGGTATGGAACTCAAAATCAGTCTGAAGTCTACAGGGCTAGGTTTAGGACGAGAGTCCGTGCTAAAAGGGGAGAGCCTGCAAGACCTGGCCCAGGATTTGGAAAGTATGGTACACAAGGCTTACCCATCTGCGCCACCCGATCTCCTCAAGTTGTTGCTAAGGGATCAGTTTGTAGACGCCTTGGACAGTCCACAACTGAAGATACAAGTGAAGCAGGCACACTCTACTATACAAGATGCAATGGCCAGAGCTCTTGATTTCGAATCCTATGTTAAGTCCAGCACAGAGGTACCAGGGTTGGTACAGTCATCAGGATTCAAGGCCAGAAAAGGTCAGCTTTCAGAGAGGTTTGAGAGACTTTGCTGGCACTGTAACAAACCTGGGCAATAGTCAATGCTGGTAACTTCAACACAGGAAAGATGCTACAGCAGGAAAGGCTGCTTCCCAGAAAGGTTGTTGAAACTGTGGAGAGCAAGGACATATGAAGAGTCAGTGTAAGAAGAACACCACCAATAAGTCAGCTTCAGGGAATCAGTAGTGGTTCGTGTAGAGGGACGCTTACCAACCCCTCCCCCCCCCCACCGTGAAAGTCCCAACAGCTAGGTGTAAAATGCGAAACACACATAGTGTCTACGTGACAGGAAAGCTGGATGGCCAAAGGTGCAACTCAGCAAACTCTTGTGAGAATCAAGATGCTGGATCACAAAGGAGTACCAGAAGCCACACAGAAGCTCGGTGGTGTGACAGGACATTATGCTAGGTTGTGGGGACCGGTGTGGGTAACTATTGAGCTCTTGGGCATGAAGGACAGACACAAAATGTACTCAGCGGACATTAAATACCAATGCATACTAGGGTTGGACTACTTACTACCGAGGAAGTGTGTAATTAATTTTGATAAAATGATGTTTGGGAACATCAAAGGCCAAATTCCGGTAACTGTTAAAAGAGAGGTTGAACTAACCAGGTGCCATCAAGGTGAACTCAAAGTGACTGAAGGAGTTGATGATGGTGAAGTGGAACCAAATATAGATATCAAAGCAGAACAGGAGAAATATCAAGATTTGAAGCCAATAATTGAGTTTCGAAAAAGCAAGTGTTTTGCGCCCTGCTTGGGAGAAGGTGTCTAGCTTAATCCCTGTGACAAAGAACTATTGGGCACAATGGGACCAGTTGAAGCTTGAAGATTGTATTCTTCTCCGGAGATGGGAAAGTGACGACCTGGCAAACAGTTATACCAAGGAAGTTACGGGAAGTTGTGCTGCGTCAATCCCATGATAGCTTAACAGGAGGACATCTTGAAGTTAAAAAGACATTGAGTTACCTACGAGAGAGGTTTTACTTGATAGGTATGAGGCAAGATGTGGAAGGATGGTGCAGGACATTCAGTCCATGTTGTGCTAAAAAGGGACCCAAGCATGAGG
>NW_013666407.1:236379-242107 GCF_000517525.1 Limulus polyphemus
AAAGGACTTGTATCGCTTAAATTTTTCGGAAGTAATTTCTACGGAAAATTAACCAACGACCAGAGACGTAACAATATTGACAGAAAATTACCCGTTTCTTGTTTCAATTGTTAAAATGTACCCATAACTTGTATTGTATTGCAAATAATTCTCAAATGTACTTGCAAGGCATTTTTTATACAGTTTTTAACAACTCGTCTTTCTCTCACCAATATGTATAGGAATCAGTTATTGCACTCGCCCATTATAAGTCTTTAATAGGTCAATATCCAAGTGAATTATCTTGTGTAAAGTTCAAATCTAATATGCGCTAGGCATTAGTTACCGCTGTTGTGTGTAAAGAAAAGGGATCCTGCACGAGAGGTTGGCAAATATTTGCAACAGTAGCAATAGTCTTACATGCAGTGGGATTCTTATTTTTCCTTGCCGACGCTATGCATTATGTTATAGATAGTCGGTTCTATATAATTTTGCTGTGTAGGTATCTTTCCACAGAAAGTGCTGTGACGTATTCCACCAGCCATAAGTCAACCTGTGGTGTTATAATTTACATCAAAGGCAGCATGCCACAACATTAGAATATACAGATCGATCACATGAAGCACGATTAACTTCTTGTTAAATTTGCACAAGTAGCTGGCTTTTTCAGAATTGCTGTTTAGTTTGAGTAACATAATATTATTCATAGATTAATATTGAAATGTATGAAAACATAGCAGCCAGTGTAATAGACAGAAAAAAAAACTGTATAATAACAACTTAAGATGATCCTAATTTTTGGGGGGAACTTTAATTATTCTTTTTGTTTGCTAAAAATCTAACTGATGTATTAAACGTAGAAAAATGTGTGTATATATATAAGTATAAAATAGTATTAACATAATGTGTGCATAATATATAAGTATAAAATAGCATTAACATAATGTGTGTATAATATATAAGTATAAAATAGTATTAACATAATGTGTGTATAACGTATAAGTATAAAATAGTATTAGCATAATGTGTGCATAATATATAAGTATAAAATAGTATTAACATAATGTGTGTATAATATATAAGTATAAAATAGTATTAACATAATGTGTGTATAATGTATAAGTATAAAATAATATTAACATAATGTGTGTATAATGTGTAAGTACAAAATAGTATTAACATAATGTGTGTATAATGTGTAAGTACAAAATAGTATTAACATAATGTGTGTATAATGTATAAGTATAAAATAATATTAACTTAATGTGTGCATAATATGTAAGTATAAAATAGTATTAACATAATGTGTGTATAATGTGTAAGTACAAAATAGTATTAACATAATGTGTGTATAATATATAAGTATAAAATAGTATTAACATAATGTGTGTATAACGTACAAGTATAAAATAGTATTAACATAATGTGTGTATAACGTATAAGTATAAAATAGTGTTAACATAATATGTGTATAATGTACAAGTATAAAATAGTATTAACATAATGTGTGTATAACGTATATGTATAAAATAGTATTAACATAATGTGTGTATAACGTATAATTATAAAATAGTATTAACATAATTCCTGACAACCTTACGCGGTTAACGGTTTTATTTTATTGTTACCACGTTAGAAAATCATCACTCAATTATAAAAAAATTCAACACTTCTATTTTTCATACAAGCTACTTAATAGTACATTACAATTAATCTCGTGAAACGACTATCCCTTGTCATAAACGAAGTTATTATGTTTGATCATATGTGTAGATCAATTTCTAATGAGAAATAAGATTAAGAAAAAAAGCACATTGTATTACACAGTCAGAGGGATTTCACAACTATCAGCATTTCTATTTGCTCACAGATTATAATCAGGTAGTATATGGAAAAAATATTGCTCGGAAATAATGGTAGTGGATCTAAAACACAATAAAAGTCTGTGTTCCTAGATATTCTACTTGATTATCTATTTTTATTAAGTTGAGAATTCTAATTTGAAGATTATAAAATTAAAAGATTAGATATTGTAAAAATGTAGTAAAATAGTGAAGAGAGTATGTAATATATTTTAATAATCAATATCGCATCAGATAAAATTGCCAACAAAAAATATTTCTAGCAAGAATATCATCAATCAGATCAAGTCTCACTGCACCTTATCAGCTTTAAGATATTATCGAAAATATATTGTGTCCATGGAATATATCTTTATTTGGAAAACATTTCCACTGTACGAAAATAGATGCATAATATCACCAGTTAGATACATTTTCATAATAACATAACAAACATATTACCACACGTTTGAAATTGTTGATCATTTAGAAATCAAAATCTGGTATGAAAGGACTCTAGGTTTGGTTGTGTTTAGGTATCAAAGGCGTCGTATTCTTATTTTTCACCATTATAGAACTTCAAATATGATTTATTGATTTGTAAGTAATTCCAGATCTCACCTACTGGCTACTAAAACTTTATATCTGATCTAGTAATTAGGAAAGAAAAGATCATACTTCTTAGTGAAAAACCGCAGTAAACTGAACAAACTGTCAGAAGTCTGATATCAGAGAAACTAGTTTCGACACATTCGTGCGTCCTCTTCAGCCTCACGTTATCTTCTGGCAGGAAACAAACTGGGCAAAAAACGCCAACGTGACCCCTGATCTTGGAATTCCCTTAAGGAAACAGGAGGTCAGGAAGTTGTTACTTCTTGACTATTATGAAACTTCTGGTATTGGAAGAAACTCGAGATACCGATTTATTAACAAGAAAATATCAATATATGATCTACTGACTAGGAAAACCTGAATGTCTTACCTACTGACTATTGCATAAATTCACATTCAACCCACAACTACTCTGTTAAAAAATTAGAAACCCTCTTTAAATAATGTGTTGGTTCTCATGTGCTTAAATCACAGCAGAGACAGTGCTAGTTTTCTGAGTATTTTATATTTGATTTTCTCCAATTTTTCAACCAATATTGTCACCAAATCTTTAGGATATAAAGGTAAAAGAGTATGAACTCAGAAAGCATATTTCAGTACAGCCCCCAGATTCTCATTTGTGTTTGTGATGGCCAGGAAAGAGGATGGATCATCTCATTCTTTTGAGACCAATCACTAGCAATATCATAATGGTGTATGGTGGCTTTGTCATTTTGAAATTAACCATAACCTTAAGGTTATAAATTGAAATAAGAAGGTATCTTTAATCCATAAGGATGCCCTCAGATATTTACATAAGGTAATGCAAAGGACTAGTCCATGTATTGAAAGTGCACCCCACTTTGAATCTCCCATCTTGACATATAGTATGTATTAAGATTCATTTGACCATGTGAAAGTTTCCACTGGTCAGTCAGTAGCTCAATCCTGATGACATTGTTTTTTCTCCACTTGAGGTGCACCTTTCAATTAGGAGCTGAGACTAGTGGTTTGCATACGAGAAAATGGTTACCAAGATTTAGTGTTCACAACTGAATGTTTATAGTTCTTGTTGAAATGGGTGAAGTCCATGGTTGATTTCCCTGTCAGTTGGTTTACCATTGAAACCTGTTGATTTTCCCAACTTATATTAACTGACGTCTATCACTGTTTCAGAGTAACTTTTTCATCCACAATTTCTCATCTTTGAAATTTTTATTCATATATCTGTTATACCTTATATATATACCCAGCTAAATGCTAGCTTCACCTATCAGGCCCCAACAATAACGCGTCTTTCAAAGTCAGGCACATACTTAATTTTCTCAATCTTAATAAATATTCAGGCACACAAAAAGTACTTGTTCGTGCTCTTTACATTGGTGCAGTAGTCAAATGAAACACATTTTGTTACCTGTTTACAAATGAAACAGTGAGAGAGTCCAAAACCAAATACACGATAAGGTTTCTAAGTAAGAGTAAAATAAAGTTTCTAATTTTTTGATAAGGCAATATGTTTACCGACTTGACCTATTATATTTTATAATATATTTTATATGTTATCTTCTGATTAATGCAAAACCTTAGATCTATCATACTGAATATTATAGATTTCAGAAGATATATTTTGAGTGCTTTATAACTCCACATGAAATCAAATGATCATTCAAGAATTCTAAATTTGTTCTCAGCAACTGATGACGGTAATACCTTGTCGAAACGTAGTACATTTTTTTATTATTGTGTTAAACTTGTATTAAAGTTTTCTTCGTTACCCATTCAAGCAGCCACCTGTAAGCTTTGTTATCCTCAAAATAGATTCCTTGTTGTCCAACTTGAAATATTCTGTCATATGAAGAGTACATAGCTTAGTTGTTGGCGTCAAAGTTCTGATTTAGCACTGCAAATCATTGTTCTGATTAGAGGATGTAAGTTGATAAAGGAACATTTGAAGTTGGAATCAGAGATCTGATTTAGTATTACAAATCATTGTTCTGATTAGAGGATGCAGGTTGATAAAGGAACATTTCTAGTTGGAATCAGAGATCTGATTTAGTACTGCAAATCATTGTTTTGATTAGAGGATGCAGGTAGATCAAAGAACATTTCAAGTTGGAATCAGAGATCTGATTTAGTGATTCACGTCACTGTTCTGATTAGAAGATGCTGGCTTATTAAAGAACACACAAAGTCGTTATCTGGGATTTGAGTTGAAATTTCGAAACGTTGCCCTTGTAGAGGTTCAGGTTTATCAAAGAATAATTGAAATCAACGTCAGAGAGAAACACCATTCTGGTTAAGGTATGAGGGCTTGTCGCTATCAAAGTAATTTAGACCATCGAATTAGATTTTCTAATGCAAATGAACTATAAAACAAAGTATTTTCCTCCAAAATCAGTTGATAAACTATAAAACGAAGTATATTCCTTCAAAAGCAGTTGCATAAACTATAAAACGAAGTATATTCCTTCAAAATCAAGTGTATAAACTATAAAACAAAGTATATTCCTTCAAAATCAGTTGCATAAACTATAAAACAAAAAAGTTGCATATTATTCTTAGTGTTATGACATAGTTTCGACTTCTACTCACGTCAGCGCGTCTATAAAGGCCATCTGAATTTTCAGGATATGCATGACGTGTAAACAGTGGTAAAGTTTATCAGCTTAGAGAAATTTCGACATCACTCCTTATTGATACACTTAAATTATGTGAATGTTTATATGGGACGTTTTTGTGAAGCCTGTTCCATCAGAGTTACAAAAATATTTGTCATCTGTTCAGTCGAAAATTAAACTCTCTCTCTCTCTCTTTTAAGGATTTGGTTGTTTTTCGGTACCTTTACATTTCTAATGCACAAGTGATATTTCGCATAGTATGTATAACGTCCCTGTAGAGCAAATTGTTTTTGTGCAGTAAATTCTAAAACGAATTTTTTTTTTTGTAGATATAGTAAACATTGTTAAACATCAAACATTTATTGCCAGCAGAGGAAAATATCTTCCTGCTACACCACGTTTGGATTGTTAGTTATCAATACTGTAAATATGAGAACTGTTATTTGTTGAAAGAAATCACGATCATCCATCGACGATTAATTAAACTAACAGAACAATATTTCAACTTTTTTCATGAAGCCAGAAGGTTATTGTCGGTATATTCAGGCCTGTGTAAAGCTGGTAATAGGCCCAGGCCAGATGGGAAATGTGGGCCCCATTTCAAACTGCTCATTAAGTATTTTTTGTAATCAGTGCTAAATACATATGGTTTATGTATGGGTATATACATGTACATGAAGTGTACATGATGTACTTACA
>NW_013666407.1:242617-249054 GCF_000517525.1 Limulus polyphemus
GTAATCAGTGCTAAATACATATGGTTTATGTATGGGTATATACATGTACATGAAGTGTACATGATGTACTTACAAGAACGAATAAAAGAACTAGAACGATTTATAAAAAGGTAATGGCATGAAATTTTATTCAAAATGTATATAGGACAATAGAGTACAGTACTGTAATAAGAACAGTAAATACAATAGTACATTCATGTTTATTCTGTATTCGGAAGTAGGCCCCCTCAAAATCGTAGGCACATGCCAGCTGCCCCCTGGCCCCCTGCTGTTCTGGCTTGGATACGTTCATCAAATTACATTTCTTTGATGAACCAAATTCAATAATTATGAAAATAAAATCAATTTTTATACAATATCTACATAACTTAAAAGTTTACATGATAATAGCAGTTACTTTTGCGTGTTTCATCCAAAATATATGTTACTTTAAGATATTCTTCTTTTTTAATTGATTACCAGTAAAATAAATGTTTGAGAATATATTTCGTTACTGTTAAGGATAGGTGCTTAAAATGTTTAATAGAAAACTTTGAATTCACTTTATAAAATCTTGTATGTTTTTCATTCGATTAACATTACCTCGTGATTAATTTAGTTTAATCTAATTTCAATTCTGTATAATTAAAGAAAAATTACTTATTATATAACATTTTCTACTTATTATAAAGACATAATAAGTAGCTATTCAATAGGGAAAAAAATGTTTTAAAATTGAATATATAACCAAGAGATGCTAGTGTTTGTGTTGTAAATCGTCATAGTAAAGATTAAGTTTAGTAGAAAATGATTAATCTGGTTGCACATTAGGAATGTGCACGACGTCACAGCCTGTCACAAACAGGTGCAGCGATCATATAGCAAGCCAATAACGGTTAAGTAATAAACCTGCATTGTGGAAAGCAACGACTTACGATTCTGCAGATGAACGGCAAGTGCGTACGATCTCTGTACTGTTAAACAATGTCACTGATGTTTTAAAGTTGTAAGTTATCAAACCAGTTACGGATTAAGGCTTGGGCAATTAGGGGACCGCCAAGCCCCCCTCCGATATAGAAAAAAATATGATGAAATTTACAAATATATTATTATGTTAACTCTCTCAATACGCTATCGTGACCATTTTGTATTAGTGTATATAGTTTTAATACTATAACTTTAATGCAGTATCTGTATCTTCACAACGTTTGGTAAACATTACAAGACATTTTTACACAAAAAATCAACTTTTTTCAAATGAAGTATTTGTACTAAAAATTTAATCCATGAATATAAATAGCACAATGCAACATTTATGTTAAGATTTAAAATGCTTTTCTTCATCTCAAAGGTTTCATATTTCAATTGTACAATATTAAAACATCCTAAATAAATTTCAAACATTTTTCTATGTGTAAAACTCCATGTTTTATCTGTTATTTACTCTACCCTAACTTTTTATAGGGTTGGTCAATTTGGCCGACCTCGTAACCACCAAAAAAAATATCGAAATAAGTTAAATTACTATTTTTTTCTTTCTAGAATGACTTCAAATTGTAACATGAAACTACATTTATTTATCCTAAATAGTTACGTGTCTAACCAGTATTGGGGCTATTATAAGTCATAAATCACTATCAAACGCACTACTCATGTCATGCTCTCGAATCACACTACGCACGAGCTACTTGTTAGCCTACCCCGTGAAAAAATTATCTTACATTATTATTATTTATTTAGCCTAATATATTCTTAAATAACTGGAAAGGTTTCCTATTTTTACCAATTTAGTTATTTTAAAAATGATAAATAAAGAATACTCATGGAAAAAAATAAATAAAGTACTTACCTGGTTCTTCTATACTTTGCTATCGATTGTCCATCACACTTAAACCTACTTTTTTATACTAATTGTTCTAATGCGCTAAATATTTTTTGCTTAATTAAATTATTCTCTAAAGAACACAGAACAATAACATGCAAAAAGCAGCATATGTTCGATAACTCACACAATTTTCCTGACTTTCTAACTATGTAACTATATATATATATATATACTTAACATCATTATTTTGGGGCCCGGCATGGCCAGGTGGATAAGGCACTCGACTCGCAATCTGAGGGTCGCGTGTTCGAATCCCCGTCACACCAAACATGCTCGCCCTTTCAGCCGTGGGGGTGTTATAATGTGTCGGTCAATCCCACTATTCGTTGGTAAAAGAGTAGCCCAAGAGTCGGCGGTGGGTGGTGATGACTACCTGCCTTCCCTCTAGTATTACACTGCTACATTAGAGACGGCTAGCGCAGATAGCCCTCGTGTAGCTTTGCGCGAAATTCAAAAACAAACAAACAAATCATTATTTTGACAGTGAAGTAGACTCAGTTCGCTGGAGGTCAATATATCTATGATGAGAAGGTTGGGCTTTTCTACTCCTACTGCCCGGGGCCCAAGCCACTCTTAATCCGTCCCTGTATCAAACCACAAATATTACTTTATTTCATTCTCAAGATTCAATGAAAATATCTTAAAAGTAATTGCATAATTACAAGGTAAGTTAATAAAAACTTGGAAATCACCAGCTGAATGTTTTCATTTATACTATGAAACATGTGATATTAATTTATAAGATAATATTTCTATTACTATCCTTAACATTTCAATCAAATCACAAAACAAATATTTTTGTTTAACTCTCGAGGCAAACTATCTGTATGTGTCACGGAATCTGAGATAGTAGTATTTAGTATTAAAAATTTAGAAAGGATTGGAAATCACCTTAATTCCCTCCCCTAATATGCTTTTATAAACTTGAGTACAGGGAGGTAAATACTGAGGTCTATTTAATACAAATACTATTTCAGAGCTTTTTCATTTTGCTTTAAACAGACAGTAAATGAGCGGAATTTAAACATATCGACGAACTAGATAGATTTATAGATCGGCAGATAGATAGACAGACATAAGGTGGAAAATAATTAAATTATTTCACCAGTGACTATACAATATCAATCTCTGGCTTTGTTCTGGTACCTCTTGTTATAATCTGTACTTTCAAGTTTAGATGTTAACTAGAGGGCGCACCACATTAAGTTCAAGGTAGTTCTAGAATATTCGGGAATACTAATAGATGGAAAACTTTGCGAAATATCTAATGCAAGAATTATATTGTAAATACGGGTGAGCAAGTGAATTGGCTAAGTAAGCTGGCAGTGAAATAACAAGCACCAAGAAGAAAGAGAGTTGTTTCTAGCTGGTACAGTAAAACAGCTAGTGTGTTTACGTTTTTTGAACCTGTATTAGCTATTGCGTATATTGAATTACTTTTTACAAGAAAGTTGATTTTTACTTTAGTGTGGTGCATAAAGGAAGGCTGTAAATGTAGGGCTACAAGAAGTTACAAAGTTTACAATCCCGTAAAGAAACGTTAAGGGAGAAATAATGCAATGTCCAATTTACGTATCTATAACAAATTAGTTATATTTCCTTCTTAACGTTCTTTACGGGCTTTAAACTTTGTAAATTCTTGTAGCACTACGCTTACACTATACTAACATAAAAATCAACTTAGTTGTAACTCAATATGCGCGATAGTTAACACAGATCCAAATACGTTAACACGTTGACTGATTCATCCTAGCAGCTATAAAGCAAGTCTCTATCTTCTTGATGCTTCACTGTTTCAATGCAAGCTTACTTAGTCAATGAACTGGTTCACCTCTATTTATAATCTAATCCTTGTGCTAGATATTTTGCAATGCCCCTCGTTCATTAATATTCCCGAATATTTTAGGACTAACTTGCTCTTAACGTGATGCGGCCTGTAGCTAATATCCAGTTTATAGCATAAAAATATAGCTTATAGCATTTTATTGTATTTATTGTGTTGCTTACAAGGTTTGCGAACTATGCGAATTTTATACACAGTAGGGAATTGTCTTTGGTCGTTACAGAAAACCGAGATTGTAAAATGAGATTAGTTATCATAGATTAATCTTTTACATTTTCTCTTGATATTTCTTTTCTTCTTCTTTTTCATGGAAAAATAAGATATTAACTTTTACTTGGTTAAAATAGTTTTATTTGTATATCAAAATATATTAATTATGTGTTAATTCCTAGATCGCTGAATAATATTAGAAAAAAGCGAAATCACGACAACACCTCAAATTCTATAGGACTAACACACATTTTTCTTTTCTTCATGATACTAGAATATAGGTCAATGCTTCAATTGTAAAACGGTCCAGACCTTTAATATTTCTTTCAGTGAGACAATAGTTTGAAAACATCTGTATATCTTTTGTTCTTGTCGTTTTTGTTTCTCTTCCTTCACAAATTACTACTTCTTCCTTGGTACAATATCAAATAAATTGTTGTAGAATCCCTGTCATTGATAAGCTACTTGAATAATAAGTCTTATATTTACTGACATTTTTTGTAATTCATAACAGAATACAGTAAATTTTTACTGTTTTCTTCTTTTTTATTTTTTAAAGAAACTCTGCCCATTAGATTACGTGGTTCAATACGATACATTAAAACGATTTTGCAAATCAGTGTGCGAACCAAAGCCTAGCAACAACATCAAAAATATCTGTGGAACGACATATATCATATTGATATTGTTTGTAACAGTCCTTTGAGACACAAAATGTTCTTACACTCACACCGTAAAGATGAGTTAAGACAGGGAGTTTAGAATTTCCAAGACAGAGATATTCCTTGTACTTACTGGCATTGTAAACAAAGGAATATGGATCAACGTGGGCCATCATGCACACAGTCGTACACAGTCCGTGGTAAGCAAATCGGATTGTTTTGTAATAAGTAAGAATCCACGAATAAAAAGGTCAATGGCAAAAACCGTCCACATGAGAGAGGCAACATTATTAAGAACGATCTCCGCCTAGCTTTGAAGCCAACAGGGTGTGTGTTCACTGAGGTAAAACTTACAGTCGTACCGCCTGTTCTACCACCGCGTACTTCAAACAACTGGAGAATGAAACTGGTATTCATGCTATTCCATATGAAGCTATACCGCCAGTGCCAGCCCAAGTTAAAAAACTGAAGAGTGCGAAAATAAAAGAATTTCGCCTTTTTTTCAAATTTCTATATTTTTTGTTCATTTTTCTCTATTTTACAAAAATTAAATACTTATTTCTTGTTAAGCTACACAATAAGTTATTTATGCTATGCCCACCACGGGTATCGAAAACCGATTTCTAGCGTTATGTGCCACTGGGGGAGCTCAATATTTTTGTATTTTTATTTTATAAATTCAGAATACAGAGTAGAAAATGGTAAATAGTAGAAAAATACATATAAAAAAACAAAGATAGTCCTCAGAAAATGGAACTTTACGAACTTTTAACATGTCAAAACCCTTCCTTAACTTGTTCATATTAATCTCTCTGATCACTTCATTTTGTTTAGAACTTCTTGCTAGACCGTTTAATCACTCTTGTTCCAATGTGGAATGCAAAAAAAAAAAATGTTTTTATCAACTTCAGTCTTGAAAACAATCTTTCGCTACTTGCCCCCCCAGTGGCACAGCGGAATGTCTGCGAACCTACAACGCTAGAAACCGGGTTTCGATACTCGTGGTGGGCAGAGCACAGATAGACCATTGTGTAGCTTTGTGCATGAAAAAAATTAAAAACATTTACCAATGGGTAAAGTTAATAAAAGCCTTATAGCAATGAATGTATTTAGAAAATATGACCTGGAGTTGAATTTTTCGGTATTCACTGTGATATCAGTTCAGGTTTCTGCACACAAACGTTCACTAGATGTATCAATTTACTCTTGGATTGTTGGTATTTATTTTCTGAATTTTTACAATTTTTGCGTTCTTAAAATTTTACGGTGGATTTCTTGTGCTTTACATACTCGCCTTGAGCTGGTCGTGCATACCGGTCAAGTCACCTATGATATCTTGTGAGATCGAACTGTTGAAACAGGTGCTGGGAAACCACAATGCTCTTAAACAATACGTGTTATAGAAATTTTAAAGGGGAAAGTTATGCGCTTTGGGCATAACTGCCTTACGAGGGATCCTTTTGAAATAGCAACTACGCTGCAGAGCTATTCTCAAGCTGAAAGACAGAGTATGACTGGATGTAGCAACAAAACCGCTTTATTATAATTTACACAACTTTTTAGGTTTATATATATATTCGAAGTGTTTTTGTGAATCATAGTGAAAACCTCTGAAACCTTATAGATTTGGCCTTCTATGTCTAAGTTTTCCATTGAAATTGAAAAAAAAATATATCGTCACAAGCTTAAAGTTTTTTAGTTTGACTGATTGGCCGATAGGGGAAAAAAGATTGTTTGTTTGTTTGTTTGTTTTTAATTATGCACAAAGCTACACAAGGGCTATCTGTGCTCTGCCCACCACGGGTATCGAAACCCGGTTTCTAGCGTTGTAAGTCCGCAGACATACCGCTGTGCCACT
>NW_013666407.1:249379-262258 GCF_000517525.1 Limulus polyphemus
CTATGTCTAAATTTTCCATTGAAATTGAAAAAAAATATATCGTCACAAGCTTAAAGTTTTTTAGTTTGACTGATTGGCCGATAAGGGAAAAAGAGGCTTATGCTATCCAAAAAATTGAATAAGCTCAGAGAAGAAATATGTTACTGAAATGATGGAACGATATATCCTTATTGCTATAAAATGAATTATAATCAATTAATACTTTAATGGCATTATAAAAAGAATACAATTATATATATAACATTTACGGCAATAATTTAATGTCGCGATTATTTCCACTTTAGCATTATAAAATCATGCTTAAAACAAAACTGTGCACTGGAAAGTTTAATTACCTAGGTATGCCATTAGAAATCAGACAGATATCAAAAATCCTCTCTTTAAATGGATTATTTGCCAATTTGTTTTCTACAAATGGTAAGGAATATAAAACATAACTGGATATCATTCAAAGAAGTGGAACGGAAAACATTCTGAGTGCTAAAGCAATTATAGGAAACCATGCGTTCCATAAGGAAAGAGTATAATACAGTTCAGTTGAGATTCCATACTTCAACACCCTGAGATAGCGTTGTAAGGTCATCTGTTTCGGTGTCACAGCCACATGACAAAGTAGCGCAATTGATGACGTTAGTGGTTTCTCACATGTTGCTTGGTGATAAACAAGCTACATAGCATTGTCTATAGAAATAATATACGTTCAGATTTTCTATAGAGTCTACTTTGTCAACAACGAAATAGTTTGAAACAAAGATTAAAATCTCCTTACATGTCATGGTAAGTCATAATTTCAAAAATACTTTTTTTTTTTTATAAAGTCTACATTGTCTTTGATTTGGTGTAAAATTTCGCTAGCCGCTTCCAATTTAGCAGTGATAGACTAGAGGGAATACAACCCACCGCCAATTGTTAGGCTAATCTTTTACCAACGAATATTGGGATTGACCGAAACTTTATAACGCACCCACGGCTTAAAGGGCAGGCATGTTCGGTGACGGGGATTCGAACCCGCGACCCTCAGACTGTGATTCTAACGTCTTAACCACTAGGTCATGCCTATCTCTATAGTCAACAAGAGTGGTTGATATCTACTTAACTATGTGATTATTCATAGTTCTGAGAGCTAGATTGCCTATAGTATTCTTTATGTGTCGTGGAGTCTATTTTATTAACAAGGAAACAGTTAAAACAGGGTTGTGTATCAAATTACCCATGTTTGTAAATCATAATGCTGTAATTAAACAGTCTAATTAGTCAATAATAAAACAGGTTGAAACAGGGGTTATAAAATTATCATTTTTCTTTAGAAAATTTGATTGTTTATATTTTCATTCAATTTGTTAAGGTAATTGTTTTACCTCTATGTATTTTTTCCAGTGAAAACATTAAACAACTTACTTAGTTATTTTAACTTATAAGTCGAACTGACTGTGAGATTTTTTAAAGATAAAATTAACATCATTTTTAAGGCGATTCGTTATTACATAATCATTAAATAATCATCAGAGTAAACAGGTGCTTGATTAGCAACACCCATTAACAGATAAGATTAGCTTTTTTCCAAAAAAAAGGAGTAATTAAGATTTGAGTAACAGTGGTTCGACTTCTTTGAAAGCCGATTTAGTGTTATTGGTGCTAGCCTGACATAGTGGTTACCTGACCAGACTGTGGTTCCAAGGGTTCATGGTTCGTGAACTCTTGTAAAAACATAAAAAAATCTAGCTCTGTGACCGTGAGCGCGTTATATGAGTAAAGGTCAAATCTCATGATTCGATTAGAGCAGCCGAAATGTTCGCGGTGGTTACTGTTGACTAGCTGTCTTCCTTCTTGTATGTATGCGCAGATAGCCCTTGTGTAACTCAGCTAAAAAAAACAAGAACAGAAAAAGAACAGTTCATGTTATTATGAAAGAAATTATTTTAATAGCTTTTACAAGTTTACTTCAAGTTTGAATATGTTTACTAGTTTACTTGAAGACAAATTAGACCAATCATCTCAAACTGAAGCAATATCACGGTTGACTTTTAATGACGGCAAACAACACAATCTCTTTCTCCTCAGTAATTAAGATGTTTAGTTTTGTGGGCTTAATAACTGATTAAATTACGGGTTGTTTATCAAAGAAAACGCTTATGATGAAACAAGTTCTTGCATTTTGGCGGATTTGTACCATAATTTGTTATTTGTATCGTCTAACGTTAAACTGTAGGCTTGTGCCATCTGGTACCTAATCATACACATTACGGTCTGACATAGTTTTATTGGTTCTGTCTTGATGAAATTGTAAATATTTTTATTGTTTTGATGAAAGTACAGGTTTGTAACATTTTGTACGCAAATTGAAATGTTTGTAAAGTCTCATTTTTTGTATGTATATTTGCCTTATTGTGTATGTAAAGATATGTTTGTAATATATTATGTATATATGTATCTAAATAAGCAAATACACATATACATTTGTCTGCATTGTCGTTAGTTGTGAGTATCTAACTGGCTATATATATATATAGAGAGAGAGATATAACACCAAAGTTAATTCATAGTACTGCTCTGTAGAAGACCGTTCATTTTTAATAAAATTAAGTAGATATGCAATTTGACTAATTTTTTGAGCATGAAATTGTATACCCAGCTTTGCCCTTGGTGAAAGCCCGAGATATCTGGTGAAAGTCTACAAGTAAAAGTTAACTCTCAGTCTATAATGGGCTTTCTTTTTGAAGCTCTTGCAATGCACTTTAAATGTTTTATATTAAAGGTATTGCAGGTTATTTTAAGAAGGCTGCACTTCCTCGTCTTTTTCTTTTGAAAACGCGGAAAATACGAACAATTTTTCAGAAAATTGTCAAAATCTCTGCGAAGATTTTCAGTAGCGTTCATTCTCCAAAAACGTTGTTGTAAGACAGAGGAAGTGGATCGGAAGTGAGAGGTTTAGAAGTCGAGTAGAGAAACTTGGCAGAAATGGCAAAACAGTTGCGTCACTTCTTGTTCAAACCAACCCATTTCACAGTAGAGATGTGGTCAACATTTCTACTGTCTGAATTTGGTACATTTAATTCATTAAATTTAATAATAATCTTGCATTTTGCTTTTACGGAAAACTGTATTCTACACCAAGAAGTAAGAAATATCCTAAGAAAATTCAATTATGAAATACTTTTCTAATTCAAGCTTAAGAGCATATTCTATCCCTAGTATCAATTTGAAGTTAAATGCTGTGAATGAGAAAGGAGCGGGAAAGTGAAACTTCAGCAATATCGTTATTCTCCGCATTGTAGCTGGATATTTTATTACTGTATATTTAGGTTATTATAGGAAACAAGCCAAAATTGTATTTAGAATCTTTGACTTGTAGTATTTTGTTGTGGTGTAAGTTTTGTTCAAACCCAACTATTTACAATAGCTATTGCAGTAACGATATAGGGATTCTTCTATAAAGTATTTTTTTATTTTTCAATATATTGAAAAGTTTAATATGAATTTGGTTTGATTTTGTACTACTAAGTTTGTGTGCCAGTTTGATATGTATAGCGCGAATGCGAAGAACAACAAGAACGTTTAAAACATCTTATATGTATGTAGAAATATTTCAAAATAGCCTTTTTAACATGCTTTCAAACAGTAAGAATTTTTCTAAACACCATGTATAACCCGTCTTAAAACCGTATCAGTATTTCATTGTAGCCTCGCTAGTTTACTTTTAAACAAGAATAATTTTCTATAAACCATGTGTAGCCTTTTTTAAACCAATAGTAACATTTTTAGGTATCTTGAATGATCTGTTTTAGAGTAGTAGTGTCAATTTCTGAAGGTTATTTTTGGGTTTGTTTGTAATTAAACACAAAGCTACACAATGATCTATCTGTGCTCTACCCACCACGGGTATCGAAACCAGGATTCTAGCGTTGTAAGTTCGCAAACATACCGCTGTGCCACTGGGGGCGTTATCTTTGGTAAAATATGAACCATTCGTCCATAAATTGGAGCTGTTTAAAGCAAATTAGCCTTCTTCGTTTCCAGCTTCTCTTTTCTTAAACTCTGTGCTCATCCATAAAATAAAAGGATGTTGAAATAATAAATCTAAAAATAAATTAGCTTGTTTTAAAACCATTCTGAATTATAAAAAACGACTTTTTCATAGATCAGCTCTAATCTTAAAGCATCTTTTATTATGTTTTTTTTTCTTTTATGGCAGACAAGATGTTCTAAATACTCCGTATTGGTTAGACAAAATGTTATAATTTGTAAGAGTAAAAGCCACTTATTACATCCTTAAAAGTTTATTGAAAAAAATGTATTAGACAATCATCACAAGTTTATAATTCAAATGGGTACTTTTGAGCAGGAAATTCTCTGCTAACAGTATTGTAATATTGATAGCATCTTAAATTGCTAAGCCTTGCTTTAAAACTCTAGTATTTATATAAACATGATATATATATATATATATGATTATCTGAAAACACTTTCAAATTTGAGAAAGCATAATGATGGTTTTAAGGTATAAAAGCTTTAACACACGCATTTCCTTTAAAACATAAATCCCTTAAAACATCACAAAATTCGTAATTTGAAACTGTTAAACTGTTTTAGGAAATCAAATAATTTAATAGTATAAATACAATTTAATATAACCTTTATCGCTTGATTTTAGAGATTAAAGAATATTTTAAAATATCGTTTATAGTTTCTTTTTTAAATATGGCTTGTTTTAAAGAAAAAAATATCTTAAACATAAATTTTACAATTCTTTATTTGCGACTTATTTTAACGACCCTTTTTCCATAACAAATTTCTGACCTATCTTTAACCATTTTTCTGAGCCATGTTTAAAGTAACCATTTGACTTCCCTCATTCTTCTATATAACTGCCTTCATTTGGCGATGTGATCCGGGACCTATACCCCCACTGGGAATGTCTTACATCTTTATGAAACACACATGTTCCGTGGATTACAAACAGTTAAAATATTAGAAATGTGTTCAATCAGTTGTTATTTTAAACCAATGATAATATACTAAATGGCCTGCTTAGAAATAAGTATGAACCTTCCGTATGTGAATGGTCAGATTTCATCAAATATAAACGTTTCATTTTAATTTATTTTCAGCAAAGAATAAAGCTAATTAAAGTATTTATTTTCAATCAAAACTAATCACTTAAAGCAGTCTAAATGGTTTATTGTAGTAATAATGCATCTAAGCAGTTCCAATTCCGTATTTTATTGAAATAACAATCTTTTAAAATAGCTTCTATGATCCATTTGAAAGCAGGATTAACCTCCTAAAGCAGTCTGAATAGCCTGTCTAAGAGAAGTAATAATATCTTAAAACACACACACTAGCAAATTTTAGATTACTAATAATATTTCATAACAATGAATGGTCTAATTTAGAGCAATAATAATTTCCCATAATAACCTGAACGGCCTCTTTTAGAGCAATGTTATTCTCCTTTAAGAACTTAAATGTTGTATTTTAGAGCAGTAATAATATTTTAATACTGTCTCAATAGATAGATTTGAGACCAGTAAAAATATTTGTATGGCAAGTTATTGATATTTAAAAAAAATATCTTAACAAGTAAAACTCTCGTCATCTAGTCTAAAAATCTATTTTTAAAATAATAGGATTGTTTGAACAGCTTCATTGAAATACTTTAAGACAAGAAAAGTACTTCAAAGTATTGTGTATTTTGGATTTTAACTCTGCTACAGTATTGAAACATTATGTATAACCTGTAATAATTATAATTTAAACACAAAGGACTGATATGATCTAGAGAATGCATTATTGAAATTCAGTTAGGATAAGTAACAACTTACAAGTTGAACTAATCTGATTGATTTCTGAATTGAGTTGATTAATGAGTAATGTCTCTTTTTATATGTAGGCCATGTTCATTATTGCCCTTGCCATGATCTGAAAACAATTTGAATGGACGACTATGCCTTATATGGTGCACTCCAATACACTTACATTTGCATGTTCTTTCATTCGCATCAGCAGTTTTCTTGTAGTATAACCGATGTATTCTTGTTCGTAGAAATTATAAATACATTGATAAACTATATTTAATGTATTCAACGAATGAATTCATTTCTTTTTTTCAAAGAAAAAATGCAGAGAGCGTCCGGGTTTAAAAATACATTTCAGTTTTACTGTAGATATATTTACGAATTGCGTTCGAAGTTGTTTCTAACATACACATAATACTTTCCCATGTATGTCAGTATTATATAAGCTAGGCATTCATACGTCGGAAGCTCACGAGAGTTTTGTTTGTTCAAATAATCACGAATTATTTGATTATTCAGATAACTTGAAAGTAGTTTTTGCGTAGAAAATCTATGATATTTTAAAGCTTTTTATAAGTACTTGAGATTTTGTAAAATCTTTAGAATATTTTCTTTACGTGCTATTTGTATGCAACTTATAAAATTAAAGGTAATTTTTAATTATGGTAAACTTTAAACTTAAAGTTACCTTCACAATTATTCACTAATGTTCCGAAATGCAAGTTTATCTTCTTAATGATGTTCGACAGTAAATGTAATTCTTTCGTGTCCAAAAACTGAAGAATGTGATTTAAATTTTTGAAAATAGTAAAAGTATAATCCCATACCTGCTATAATATAATGGTTCATAATATTGTGGGCAATCATCCATCCATTGTTTCTCGTGAAAAACAAGTATAGCTAAAGAAGAGGCCAATTTAAACCCATAGCTGCACCGTCAATTGGATCATAGATATTACTTTTAAATCGAACGTGAAATTCATTAAATGTAAAATTTCTTAGCTTCACAAATGCAGATTTTGGAATGCATAATCCACTTGAACTGTTATCAGACATTGAGTATGCACATAAATATATTTTTTTTCCTCCAAACGATGTCAGTATACAAGGATTCAGTCAGGGTCATCACTAGCGGAATAAACCTTACCATCAAACTTAAATTTTTTTTTAAATTACAGAATTCAAAACTCTATCCAAGAGTATCTTTCAAAGTATATCCACTAACAATATATTTCTTCAGAAAACCAATAAAAAAAACCTGCTAAAGCACAATTATAAACTCCAATATATGAAACAATATAGGTGTTATTAGATATACTTCTTCGTATATTTTAGGAAGGCCAAGATATCTCAGGATGATTATCTGATCTTCCAATTTCTGAATAGTGTATATCAACTAACACATTAGCATTCTTTAATTTCAATAGATATCTCTGCAATTTTGTTTCTTTAGTGTAGGTAGGATATCAAGGGATAAAACATAGTTATCAATAAATCGGAAAAAGTTATTTTGGATAAAACAGAATATTTAAGTGAAATTAATAATATTTTGAGCGATTCTGTTTAATTTGCGAAACTTGATCAATATCCTACCTACACTACCTTGATATCCTACCTACACTACCTTGATATCCTACCTACACTATTTAGTTAGCTTTTTAACGCTGACTGATTTTCTTTACTTCTACTTAGATATTGGTTAAGCAGAGATACATATTTTAAAGAAGTTAAAACAATTACACTAGCTGAATTACTGAAGGGTTCTCCATATTTTCGCTAGTATCTAAAACAAAAATAATTTTATTTCTTAAATGTTTTGTTTTCTCGGAGCTTTTATACTTAATGAATTGTTATGTTTCGCTTAATTTATTCTAAAATTTAAACCAGTTTAATAAATATTTAATACAAAAAATCTCCCATAAAAAGTTTCAAGAATGCTATTGAGAAGATAGCTTTTGATCCATTAACATGTGTTTGATAGCAGGTTGTTTATTTGACAGTTATTCACTACCTGCTAAGTTTCTCAGGTAAGTCCCAATAAAACTGTTTGCTTGGTTATCTGTTTTTAAACAATATTAAGGAAAAAATTAAAGAGGTTTGATTTGTTTCCCTATGCCTTACTGAATCGTGCTGGTTGTTCTTTAGATGTGAAATCAATAGCCAACAGGTGTTGTTGATCAATGAAATCTATATCTGCCCTACTTGATCTACGAACTCAATAACCAACTAGTTCTACTGATCTGTTAAATGAATACCAACTGGTTTACTTGATTCTGCTTTATGAAAACAAATAATTCCCGAATTGGTTCTCAATCAATGTTTATTTTCTGTGAATTTTACTGTCATATTAATAAAGATATTTTTAATCATACAACTTCACATACATTTTTTTAAAAATCTCTCATTTTTACCTCTTTTTGTTCATTTATCGTTTTTGAACGCGACTCCCCTCTCCTTAATTCTAGTAGTGAGCTTTGTTCTCAAGTTTCTTTGTTAAGCTGTAGTCAGCTAGGATTTCTTAAAAACTATTTATTCACATTCGTTAATAAGATCTTATACACACAAACACATATATATGTACACACTAAATATAGATTTAATAATATTTTAAGGCACCTGCGATATGCAAAGAACAAACAAAAAGTACGAAACTTAGCTTTGCAGATTTCGTTATTTTAGTAGGTAGCTAACAGTCTAATCACATTTATTTGTTATAGAATATATATTTATAGAATAAACTAAATGTGCAATAATTTAAAATTTTAATTTTACTTAGCCAAATGTTTTATTAGTCACGTTTATCTATTTAGAATACTTCAAACATCTATGTTTATAAAGGCATAAGTAATTACTTTTTTCTGTAGATATGTTTTACGTAATATCTATGATCGGAAGTAACCTATTCGCCGAACAGATGATAACCTCGTAATATGTTTTTTTCTTACTTTTCTGTCTTACTACAAATTGAAATCTTGTGATTGAGATATTCAGCCGGAAGCCTGAAGTATGAGCCGTGATAGTCTTGTTATGATTCAAAGAAAGTATCTGTATAATACCAGGAAAAATGCTTCCAGAATAAAGTTATTTTAAATTTCATTGTCCTTTAAAATAATGTCTGTTGTGAAAGTTTATATTTTATAGTTAAGAAATTAATGACAGATTTTATGCTTAATGTAAAAGCAACTCCAGAGAGAGAGAGAGAATTCGTTTGTTTGTTTCTTATTAAGCACAAAGCTAAACAGTGGGCTATCTGTGCTGTGCCCACCACGGGTATTCAAACTCTGTTTTTTAGGGTACTAATCATTATTATTCAATTTATATGTAAACATGAGCAGAAAGCAGGTTTTCAACTGATGACTTAAAGTGGTGCTGCTCCTATCTATCATACATGTTTATATATGTAGTTTATATGTAGTAAACATGTGTAAACATGAGCAGAAATCAGGTCTTCAACTGATGACTTAAAATGGTACTGCTCTTATCTATCATAATGTTTATATATGTAGTAAACATATGTAAACATAAGCAGAAACCAGGTTTTCAACTGATGACTTAAAATGGTGCTGCTCTTATCTATTATACAGGTTTATATATGTAGTTTATATGTAGTAAACATGTGTAAACATGAGCAGAAACCAGGTTTTCAACTGATGACTTAAAATGGTGCTGCTCTTATCTATGATACAGGTTTATATATGTAGTTTATATGTAGTAAACATGTTTAAACATGAGGAGAAACCATGTTTTCAACTGATGACTTAAAATGGTGCTGCTCTTATCTATGCAGTTTATATGTAGTAAACATGTGTAAACATGAGCAGAAACCAGGTCTTCAATTGATGACTTAAAATGGAGCTGATCTTATCTACCATACAGATTTATATATGTAGTTTATATTTAGTAAACATGTGTAAACATGAGCAGAAATCAGGTCTTCAACTGATGACTTAAAATGTTGCTGCTCTTATCTATCATACAGGGTTATATATGTAGTAAACATGTGTAAACATGAGCAGAAATCAGGTCTTCAACTGATGACTTAAAATGGTGCTGCTCTTATCTATCATACAGGTTTATATATGTAGTAAACATGTGTAAACATGAGCAGAAATCAGGTCTTCAACTGATGACTTAAAATGGTGCTGATCTTATCTATGATACAGGTTTATATATGTAGTTTATATGTAGTAAACATGTGTAATGTTTTACATATTTTATACTACTGTAACTACATTCTACCTTGCGCGGTTAATTTAACTTTATCATAGTATTGCAATTATTATTTAATCGTTAAAAAGATATTTTTACTATTTTACTCTTTCCGATATGTTACTTATTTTAATAAAATATGTAAAATTATCACCTAAACAAACGTAATCCAGTGGCTGGCTCTTTCAGCAAACCATTTTTAGAGTATATATAATAATTTAATACTACATAGTTGATTATTTTACACATAATTTTATAGATTGTACATGATAATTATAGTTATATTCTTTATATTATAAACATCTTTTTCAGGGTGTACATAATTATTTGAGATTACAGAGGTTGACTATTTTATATATGCCTTTTACGTACGTACATAATTTAATATTAGATAGTTTGGGTCGTGCATAAACACATTTTTAAGTTTAGGTAACAGATAAATTTGTTTAAGTTTAGAGCTCTTTTTGGAGCTTACGTGATAATCGGAGAGTGCGCTAACACTCTCTATGTAGGGATGGCACGAACACCCGTATTAAAGCAATACAAATTTTATCTATATTTTCTTCTCTACAGGTTATCAGAAACTAGATATGAAGAACTACCTGGCATAGTCGCTCTATCTCCAGTGTATATGCCGCTTTTCAGCTATTCAGAGCGTCCCAAAGTCGAAAACCAGCGAATAGCCAAAACCGAGATATTTTATTTTTGTTCATCATCATCTTTTTTTTCAACAGGCCTAGAACCTACCTAGTTTTAGCAGTAACTATAATTTTATCATCATGTGATCGAGAAAAACAGTATTCACGATCTTTGACTACCTATTTTATTATTATTATCTGCAAAGTTTAAAAGAAAAGAAAGACAATCACAATTTTAGTGTAAACTATGTTATTACGCCTTGAAGTTAGCTTTTGTACAGCAATCTGGTGTTCCTTTAAACAGCTTACGTATAGGGTGAAACAGGAATTACCAGCCAATAATAGATGAAGTTTAGATGACTGTAACATGTAGAATACTCAATGCTTTCTACACTATGCAATCGGTGTCTTCATTTATAGCAACACTAACAAAACAACACTAGCATTGCATATCTGATATTATATGTTAAAAACAGCCATATAAATATATTATATTTACAAGAAAAGAGTTAAGTTACATAAGATGCCAAGCTCTGTAAACATGTAATCTAGAAAAAAAAGGCTAAGGTATATAGGATGCCAAGTTCTGTAAATACTATCATTCTAGAAAAAGAGCAAAGTTACATATAATGTCAAGCTCTGTAAAGAGAGCCTATTTATATAAAGATGTATAAGTACGCAGAGACGTAATATTAAACAAAACAAAACTGGAGCAACCTGGACCTCATTTCGTTCATTGCAAGAGGAATTAGCAGCAACACGAATAAAAAAAAGGGGCCAAGTTGGTCCTAGGTGTGTCTTTACATGTTTATATATATATATATATATACTTATATTACTTGGCTTGTTTTGTTGATCACTTGTTTACACAATTTAGCGTTTTAGGTAAGTTGGTTCTTTTTTATTTATTCCACTTATTTATATAACTGATCCTTCAATCTAGCATGACTGTTTTTTGCATGGAATATATAACTGATCCTTCAATCTAGCATGACTGTTTTTTGCATGGAATATATAACTGTTCCTTCAATCTAGCTTGACTGTATTTTACATGGAATATATATAACTGATCCTTCAATCTAGCTTGACTGTTTTTGATTGGAACATATAACTAATACTTCAATCTAGTTTGACTCTTTTTGCTTGGAACATATAACCGATCCTTCACTCTAGTTTGACTCTTTTTGCTTGGAACATATAACTGATCCTTCAATCTACCTTGACTGTTTTTGCTTGGAACATATAACTGATCCTTCAATCTAGCTTGACTGTTTTTGCATGGAATATATAACCGATCCTTCAATCTAGCTTGACTGTTTTTGCATGGAATATATAACCGATCCTTCAATCTAGCTTGACTGTTTTTGCATGGAAAGTACTTTGTTAGAAATCACTTCTCTTTGTTCTAAGTTACAATTTACTGCAAGGCAAATCTCGATTTTATTCATAATTTATCGATTATTATATTACATAAAACTTGATATTAACAAATTACGGGCTTATTTCATCAGATGATACGAAGTATTAAAAAAAAATTAATTAATTTTTTCTACGTAATTATTAAAGTTACAATGAATTTTAATGGATATATTTTAATTCAACCAAAGAATTAAGAAAACAAAAGGCATTGTTAATTAAATACTGTTACTACTTTTAATGACTTTAGAGGGTGTTGAAACAAAAACGATTTAGCACTATCTCAAAAACTTCAATACATCACAGAATGTTAAAATCAGTTGCATTCCTTAATTCAGATTAATCTGTACAAATTTATATGACCTTATAATATGCATTCTTTTGCTTATTATATGTTTTGTCTTCTCAACAAAGACGAAAGAGAAGAACAATAATTTTTTGAACGATTTTAAGGTGTTTAAATATTTTCGGAAACATACAAATAGTGGCCCTGTTTATAACAGATTTAGTCATTCCTCAGCGTCGTCCAAAACTTTGGTCATTTATATATAGACATAGTTATGGATTTTTTGAGCCAATACCATGACTGGAGATACAGAAGCCAAACAGTATATATATATATAAATACAAATAATCAAAACTTAATAATAACAAATAATTATTGATAAGACTATCTGAATGTTAGACATAAAATGTAATCTTCAGTGATTCGGAATGATTAAAAAAAACATTATTTAAGTTTACGAATAACTAAAGTGTGTAAAAAATAAATAGCATAGAGCTAAATAAAAACACGTTTATATTAAAGATAAAGGTATCTC
>NW_013666407.1:263306-278685 GCF_000517525.1 Limulus polyphemus
CTAATTATTTAAGTTTACGAATAACTAAAGTAGTGTAAAAATAAATAAGCATAGAGTCTAAATAAAACACGTTTATATTAAAGATAAAGGTATCTCAAGGAACACATAAAATATATATCATGAAAGATGATAACCATCAAATTCGTATGAATAATTTATGTGATCGGTAAATATAACCATAAGATTAATAAAAACATGTACATTTGTATTATTAAATTAATAAGAACTTTAGTTATAAACAAAAGTTGCATGAGTGACAGGTGCCAGATGAATAACATATATATATATATATATCAATTATAATTGCAAACAGAAAATAAATTATAAATAACATATAATTTATAAAAATATCAATGAAAATAAGTCGTTACAATCAGTTGATAATCTGCTTATGCACCTATACCAAGTACCTAATTCAGTTATTTAGCATTAGACAAAATAACGATAATGTTAGGTGTACGTTAAAATACACCTTTGTAAAAACAGCCAAAAGTGAAGTATACACGCTTTATAGAATGGCATGAAATTCACAGAATGCAATTTAGAGAATATATAACTAAATACACAGTTTTTGAAGAAACCTAGAAATCTATAAATTATTAGGATAACATTTTGAAAAAGTTCATTACGTAATAATGGTGAAAAACATCCTTAAGTAAAAGTTCATTACGTAACGATAGTGAAAAACATCCTTAAGTAAAAGTTCATTACGTAACGATAGTGAAAAACATCCTTAAGTAAAAGTCCCCAACGTTATGATGGTGATGAGCAATATCATTAGATAAAAGTAGCCTACATAACAATGGCGGTGAGAAACATCATGGAAAAGTATCTTATTAGGTAATAGTTTCATAGATCAAGGTGGTGATAACAACTCTAATACTAGGTACAAGTTTTTATTGGTATACTAAGTGAGAATTTGATAAAGTCTGTTTATTGCCCTAAAATGCATAATATATTTTAAGTATTTTCATTTCAACTACATTTACATGAAAATCTCTGAAATTTAAAAGTTTATTGTATTGATTCGTGTTAGTGTTTAGAAAACAAATAGAAATGAACCAATAATTGCGCTATGAATGAACAATGTAACTTAGATACATACATAGATGAATGAAGACTCATAAGCAAGGGTAAATGAACAGGTAGAATAGGTGATCTTAAATACCTGAGTTTTTCTTTCTAAACAGCTTCAGTCATTAACTTTTTTTCACGCTGATTGGTTTAAAATGTAAATATCTTGAAAATAATACAATATTCTACTGTAAGACATTTAGAAAAGACGAATCTGTAGAAGAAACAACATAGAAGAACGTCTCACCTTCCAATGCCAAGTGAAATGAGAAGAGACACTGAAGATACACCCCTATCACAAACCAGTTGGACCAGATGGAAGTAAACATCACTAGTCCTTCTTGAGAACACTGATTTTTGTGTCAGTTAAATCCAAAACCCTTTTGCAGTGTTCCTAGTGAATGAGAAACTGGCGTTTTCACAAAGTAATGTTTTTCTAATCTTGCTTGCTGAACAAAACAAGACATTCATTCCAGCTACAGAACCCCTTTCCTCAAACAGTCATACAGAAGAAACATGTAATGCATCAAGTTTAAAAACAAGCATCTCAGAGACGTGAACTCCCTCAAACGTCTATCTACTCTCTGCATCAGCGCGTTTGCTGCCGCCCCACGTCGTGACGTGTGGAAGTCATGTGGCCTAGCTGGTGGCGCATTACTAATCTTGGGTCGACCTATACAAGTGAACGTTTTGTAAATAAGAATCTTCGTTGTTTTCTTGTAAAATCTTGCGACACGCAGATAGCTGTCCTGGATTTCATGCAAGTAATTTCATACATCTGGATATAGAACTAAGTTCTTTCTTAATGGTGAAATATGAAAGTGGTAAGAATAAACTAATGGAACAGAAGGCCATCTGAGGAACAGAAATTAGGACAATTTTGTAAAATAAAACTAGGGGTTATGTTATGTTTGTAGTTATGCACAAAGCTACACAATGAGCTATCTGTGCTCTGCCCACCACGGATATCGAAACCCGGATTCTAGCGTTGTAAGTCCGCAGACATACCGCTGTCTCACTGGGGGGGGGGGGGGGCAAAACTAGGGGAAAAGGTCCTGATGCTAAAAGAGGTTAATATTGAACTAGGGGGGGAAGGTCTTCATACCAAAATAGGTTAATATTGAAATAAGAAGGAAATGTTCTGATGCCAAAAGAGGTTAATATTGAAATAAGAGGGAAATGTTCTGATGCCAAAAGAGGTTAATATTGAAATAGAAGAGGACTAATTTCTTAAGTAAAACTTGTTTGATCTGTTTGCACGTTCTAAAGAATAATTCTAAAAATTAGCTGTTCATATAAAATCATTTGAAATATATATTTACAATCAGACATTTTTTGGTGTTAAGATCATTCCCAGTTTCGGTTAGAAAATGAGAAACTTCAACACAAGACAAATATTTATGCAGCACTTCGGAAATCTTTCAGGTTTTTCCCTAACAAGCTATCTTTACATTCTCCTACATTTCATTACGTTTCAGATTAAACCACAGAAGTAAAATGATTCACAATCGCAAGTATTAATTGCAGTCCTAAAACCGAGTGCATTTATAGTAACTAAATATAGCTAATTATTTTGTGTAGATATTCGTCAGGATAATGCTTGATACCAGTAATGGTTTTACTTTGGATTCAGAATCTCGAAGCGAAAGATATTTTATTACTTACTTTTCACACGATAAAGTCCGGGCGTGTCATATTCAAAATTGTTACCACAAGACCGACGTCTCTTTGTAATCTATCGTAACATACGAAAGTACAAGTCTGTATGTACAACGGATCATGGTAACCACCAACGAAATACTTTAGTCTGTAAATACCAAGTATCAGCTATACCGATAACTGCACGCGAAGAATGTAAGACTGTATGTGCCAGATATCCCTAAAACCATATACTATGAACGTACGTCTGTATGTGCCATATATCCTGACCACCACACGCTAAGAATGTAAGTCTTATGTGTCAGGTATCTTGATAACTACATGCGAATAACTTAACTCTGTATGTATTACGTATCAGGTATCCCGATAGCCCTACAAAAGAGCTTAAGTCTGTATATATCAGGTAGCCTGGTAAATACACACAAAGAACCTACGTCTATATGTACCGGACTTATCCCTGTCGCCTCACACGAAGAACCTACTTCTATATGTACCAGACTTATCCCTGTCGCCTCACACGAAGAACCTACGTCTATATGTACCAGACTTATCCCTGTCGCCTCACACGAAGAACCTACGTCTATATGTACCAGACTTATCCTTGTCGCCTCACACGAAGAACCTACGTCTATATGTACCGGACTTATCCCTGTCGCCTCACACGAAGAACCTACTCTATATGTACCAGACTTATCCCTGTCGCCTCACACGAAGAACCTACGTCTATATGTACCAGACTTATCCCTGTCGCCACTCACGAATAACTTGTATGGAAAATGGTCTGTGATCAGCCCAAATAAAAGACAATGTTATTTATATTTCAATTTAGACTTAAAGTGAAACATTCGGATTTGTCTGGTATCTTCATTATCTCTGTGAACATTATAAAGTAGTCCAGCTATTGTTAACTCAATTTTACTTTTAGAAATAATTCTCTTAACGAACACTTTGGTGATCTTAAATCACGCTTTAGAAAAATGTATAAATTTTTCACATTGTTCCTTTATTGGTTAACTTACTTTCCTGTGGAATATATTCGGGCTTAGCATATCAATTACCTTAAATGATATATGAAGGTAAAATGGGCCATTCAGCAACTCACTGCTACTTCTTTATTGACTTTAAATGAAGGATGTCACGGAGATAGGTGATTACAATCAAGGGCCATTTTTCATAATGTCTCTAATTAGAAGAAAATGGTCGTAAATGGGAAATCATTAAACTAGGTAATGGTGACTGCAGATTAACTCACTTTATATGTTAACCAATCATCAGTCACTTATCTCGAAACAAATTAAACCGTCCACCATCTTGCTCTTGAGTGTATGAAATACGTTCAAGGGAAATATTTGGCTTTCCCCACGCGCCTTAAAACATACAATCGAAAGAAAAAGTCAGTTAGGTTTATGAATCTGATACAGCTGTATAGATAGGAGAAAAATATCAACATTACTCAGCTGAACCCGACAAGTCTATTCTTTGCCACTTATCAGAACCTTCAGTTCACAGTTTTCCAACACTGTCCTGTCCGATCTTCTCTCCTGAGATGCGTGATTAATGTTATTAGCTTCAAAGTGATACCTTCCGCTTGATTACACATTTCAGAGCTATGAACATATCGTTTGCTATATTATAAATACTTCAATACGTCTACATGTATGCTATTTCTCACACATTTCGGTTTTACACATGTCGTTTTGATCAGATTTTCCTTTTATTTTAATATGTATTTGTTGGTGAATGTGGATATCCACAAGTGCATCTTTATATAATATTAACTATCACTCTCACTGACAATCTATACTTCTATGTAAAAATCTATATTAACATGGCTCAAATCCGAAAGAATGGGAAGAAAGTCTTGAGCGTGGCCTACAGATAATGGTTGGAATACTCCCTGAAATACTTCTTGACCCATCTGTTGTTTTTTAGTTGTAACACTTTAGCTGGTTATTGCGTTTTCCATCTTTGACATGCAGAATTTGTGCTTCTGACCGATACCCAAGTGGTATCGAAATAAATACTTAAATATATCTATCATAATAACTTAAAAAAATATATGTAATTCTTCTAAGACATATAATAGTAAATATAAATATCTATACATATAAAACACTTCATAAGCTATTTACATATATTATCATGAATAAGGTTTTGCAAAGACATTTAATTTGACAATCTGCTAATATCTTAGGTTGGAAAACAATGAACTATCTGGAAGCTTATTTAAAGGATGCTTAAATAGAACAGAGAAGGTAACTCATCCAAACAAGTCCCCTGCTGGATAAGCTGTAAGTTTTCGGACTTACAATCTGGAGTTCGATTCTTCGAGGTAGATAGAGCATAAAAAATCCTCTGGGTAGGTTTGCGTTAAAATCAACCAACATCAACACCCAAACAAGCATAAGTACAACTTTTAACTAGAACATAGAAACTGATTCACATAAACAAATATACCTGTTAACTTGAACAGAGATGCTACTCGCCTAATCATGTACAACTACTAATTGAACGCAGAAGCTGCCTCGCCTAAGCAAGCACAACTTTTAACTGGAACTGAGAAGCTGGCTCATCGATACAAGCACAATTATTAACTGGAACTGAGAAGCTTGATCGCTTAAACAAGCACAACTATTAACTGGACTGAGAAGCTGGCTCATCTATACAATCACAACCATTAACTGCAACTGAGAAGCTGCTTCATATATACAGGCGCAACTATTAACTGGAACTGAGAAGCTGGCTCATCTATACAGGCACAACTATTAACTGGAACTGAAAAGCTGGCTCATCTATACAATCACAACCATTAACTGCAACTGAAAAGCTGGCTCTCATAAACAAGCTCAGCTATTAACTGGATTGAGAAGCTGGCAAATCTATACAAGCACAGCTATTAACTCGACTGAGAAGCTGGCTCACCTGAGGCTACTGTTAACTAAAACATTGTAATCTGTTTAAGTTGAAATGTTGACAGAATCAAACTAGTTGCTTATGAGATATTTAAAGCACTGAAAGCTAAGTTTCTAGAACTTGTAAAACTTGTGGATCTCTTTTGTGTAATACAATATTTATTTTAAAACTTTTTCATCGTCAACTTCACAAATGTTAACTCAATATATCTAGTTTTATTATTTTTAGATCAACTCGATTTAACTTACTGCTGCACCGTAAACAAAGCAAATGTTAATAAGAAATAACAAAGTAGCTCTAATGTCTTAGGAAAAAACAAAATACTTTGAATCATTTTTTTTTAGAAAGTCCTTTGAAAGATACAAAATAATTTCTTAAGTATTAGGAAAATAACTCTAAGACGTTTTCTTTTGTGCGTATGAGTTTTATCCTAAGAACATATTCATTGATTTAAAGAAGCAAAAATGAGGTAATTGTAGTAAATTCCAATATATCATAAAGACAGCGAAGCAGATGATTTGGCATGAAATTAATGCTTCAAGAAAACAGGAAGTAGAGAAATGTTCTATATTTTCTCAACTTTTCTTTATCTTGTGATTACAAGTAAAACGTCAATGTGTGCTTGTATAAAAATATTACCTTCAGTTATAAACACTTCAAAAGTTATAAATGAACCACAACAAAGGAACCTCGCTGAAAAGCTATTTAGTTTAGAATAGAAACAAACAAAACAGAAATGTTATCGAATGTTGAGAAAGATAGTATAGTTTTGGCTTTAATGGAATAGTCCTGCCTGTTTCTAGAGTGGAGCGAAGTTTCGACTTTTATACTAAGACATTCTTCATAATAACGTGTTGATAATGAAGTAAGAGTAATACATAATTAGAAAAACATCTTTATCCTGTCCTGATAAAGTTCAGACAATTATATCTGTTGACTTTGTAATTCCTTAATAATTGCCATTACAACAATGTCGAGTTATCCCAACAAACATTAGAACTCAACCATCGAGTAGTGAAAACATATTCACCTTTTTAAAAACTATTTTAATGCTCATATGTAAAACTATGACGGTAATAATAATAAGAAATTTACATTTAAATTTACTATGTTAACTGTTATCTTTTAGAAACTTCTATTCTTGGTAAAAAATTAGTTCTGTAGTTAAAACATGTTTCAAATTTAGATGTACTTTCTGTTAGAATGTGTAAATGTGTAGCATGTAACTGAAACGTTGCTACTTTTATACCAAGATACTGCTAGTGTTATTCTGTAGGAGAGTACATTTATATTCATTTGTGTCATACGACAGATTAATATCACTCCAGCTAAATTGTTCACTATTGTATAGCTGTAGCGTGTTTCATTACCAGGGTTAGAAAAGTTTCATATTGTAAAAATATCGAGCTAAGTGATATTTAACGATCACAAAAAATGATCATTGTTGAAAATCATTTACACGGAAGAAACTTTCTTGAAGTGATGTTACACAATGAATCACGAAACGACTTGTGTTCGATTGGTATCTAACAATGATAATGAAGTGAAGTTACACAATGAATCATTATCATTGTTAGATACCAATCGAACACATATCGTTTCGTGAAGTGATGCTACACAATGAATCATTATCATTGTTAGATACCAATCGAACGCAAGTCGTTTCGCGAAGTAATGTTGTACAATGAGATCCTTATTACTGTGAGATATTGTTATTAAGTTCGGTGTGAGAATCAGTTGGGGTTGAAAGAAGTAAGAAAGCGGACGAATTTTGATGAGTCATTAATTACAGTACTAAGGTTTAGAGAATTATTATAGAGATCACCAATAGAATTTAGAATTTACAGAACCTCGTGATTATGAGCGTAATAATCCTAATTATGGAAGTCAGATGTGTAAGATCGAGCAGAAAAAGACCTGTTGACGTAGTTTTAAGAAAGAAACTGACAGGAGACGTTAGGGGATAAAATAAACCGAGAGATAGGGGGCAATGGAATAAAGTAATATGCTGCTATTAAGAAAAAAATCTAATTTTAAATCTACAGGTTGTTGATACAGTGATAAACAGCCATCTTTCATGTATTTTAATATGATTTTATTCACGAAAGAAATAAATACAACGTTAATAAAGTTTAAGAAAAAGAGAAGTGCAAGTATGGCACGATTGTAACAAACTCATGTCAGAAGTGGGATTCATAAGTTCGTTGTGAATCAAACCCCAACAACGAAGGAAAAGTTTGAAGCTTGAACCTCATCAATGAAAGTCAAGGAGGAAAGTCATCTGAATGAAACAGTGAAGTGAGAAAAGAAAGTAAATTTCCTTTCTATTCTCATCTTGCTTATTATGGAGTTGACGTTGGTTCAATATTCTTATTAGCTATAAATTGTGTAGTTCATTCTTTAAGAATGTAAAGTCAACACTAGCGTTGATGAGAATTGGAAACCACTAACAAAAATCAGTTGGTAAATAAATTTAAAGAACATGCTATAACATGTAGTAGCAAAAAAAAAAAGATGAGATACGTGAAGTTTTCATTGTGATGGGAGACACAACAGATTACTTTTATAACCTTGAGCTTAGTGAGAATATGGAAACTGTGAGTTATGATTTAGAGTTTGCTAAGATATAGTTCTAAAGGAAACACGTGGAAACTGAGAATAGACTGTTGGAAATAGAAGCTGAGAAAAAACATTTAGAGGAAGAGAGTAACAGAGAGAATTCGAATTGATGGTGATTGGAAGGCAGGGTTATTCTGGTGAGGAACCCATGTGCAGTTGTCTAAATTTTGTTTGTTTGTTATGGATTTCGCGCAAAGCTACACGAGGGCTATCTGCGCTAGCCGTTCCTAATTTAGTAGTGTAAGACTAGAGGGAAGGGAGCTAGTCATCACCACACACCGCCAACCCTTGTGCTACTCTTTTACCAGCGAATAGTGGGATTGATCATCACATATAACGCCCCCACGGCTGAAAGAGAGAGTATGTTTGGTGTGACGGGGATTCGAACCCGCGACCCGCAGATTGCGAGTCGAGCGCCCTAACCACCTGGTCATGCCGGGCCCCTAAATTTTTCTGTGCTTTTGAAAAAATATCGAGAACGAAAGAATGATAGCCACGGGATATAGCGAAGAAACTAATTCTTTCATTACCCGTTAGCAGCATAAAATAAGATTGGTATCCCTGACAAATTAAAGCATGATGCAGTGAAATCAGCTATTCTAGAGACATAGGGTTAGGTTTGGATACGTTTTGCATGAAGTACAGAGATTTAGTAAAAACAGCAAATGAGACATTTAAACAATATAAAACAATGATGCATGAGTTTCTAGTTAAATGTATCGAAAGATCTGACTGTACTGAAGACGCTAACAAGATTGTAAGTATGATGCTGCAAGAGCAAATTCTGATAAATTACCAATGCAGTTAGTAATATGGTTAAAGATAGGAATACACCAAATTCACATGAGATTGTGACGTTAGCAGGTAAATATGTAGAGATGAGGAAACATAGTGGGCTAAAAGTAAGTAAAAATCAAACTGGTAGAACTACTTACCACAAATAGATAAAACTGGATGAGCGCTCCCAGAGATTTGTGAGTAAAACCTTTCCACATAGTTTAAATAAGGAAAAAAATTACGAACCTCCATCAAAATGTTTCATGTGTGATCAAGTTTTGCATATAGCTAAATTTTATAGGGATAATAAAAAAACTGCTGATAGGAGGGATAATGTAATTCGTTGTATTGAAGACATAGAAAAAATATGATGAAAAAAGTGATGATAAATGGGTAAGTCATGAATGTAGCAAGGAATACTGGTAAATGGAAAACTCTGGTGAAAAAAAAAAGAGTTATTTACCTTAACAAACTCACAGATGATAAATTAGGTTGAATTAGGTTTAGCACTATAACAGGAGGGAATTGGTATACTATATTACTAACTAATGTTTCAATGAAATATTGAGCTTTTTATGGTGAAATAGTTGTAAGGGTAGTGGAGGGGATCCAACATCTGATTTGGTTCGGTAATGAGGTAGAAGTTGTCAGCAAGATACACTAGTAGCAGTGGTAAAACGTAGCCAGTGTAACCAGATAACAAATGAGTTTAGAGAAAACCCTGAAATAGGGGTAGAAGTTAGTGAAGAAATAAACTATCAACTCAAATAATGACAAATTTTTAACAATGGTTGGAATAAAGAATATGTATCTAAAACAAATAATTAAATCGCATTTAGAAGATTAGAGTTGGATAAATATCCTAGTGAAGCCATGGAAGTAATTAAAAGCGGGCGATTATATTTTTACAGACAGGAAGGAGTGTTGAGGCGTTAATGCAATGGGGAGGATGTAATAGATAGTAGGATCAAATAATACTTTCAAACGAATATATAACAATAGGATTAGAGCTACAACATGATGCAATGTTGACCGGGAATTAAATGTAGTTAAAAAGGAAAAATAGGAGCATTAGAATCTTCTAATGGTCGGGTATGTTTCGATATATAGAGACTTGTGTAAAGAGTTGTCTAGCATATCTACTAGCTGGTAAGAAGGGAATGAAAGTAAAAGACTCAATGGTTAATTTATCAGTTATTAGCGAACTCTTTAGTTCCATTAGTACGTATGTTATTAGAGCACTTCTAGAAAGACTGTGAAGAAATAAATGTGCCCTGACAGTGGTTAATTTTGCTATTAGATACGTAGAAGCAGTATTAATATACTCTAGAGAGGTTGAGAATGAGAGCTGATGGTCATATTCTCATAGATCGGGTTTCCTGAAGAATTCTTATCAGATTTGGGTAGCAGTTTTCAACGAACATAATGCAAGAATTATGGAAGATGGCAGAAGTAAAAGTGAAAAACACTAGTACTTATAGACCCCAAACAAATGGAATATGTGAGAAAGAAAATTGGAGAATCAAGGCCATGCTAAAAGTAATGGTGCAGGGAATTCCTGTTGACTGGAACATGATATTGCCTTTTATGGTATTTGTACATCGAGAAACCCCAATCTATAACAGGCTAAAGTTGTAAAGGGCCCAGTAGACTTATTAAAAATAGAGACACAGTCAAGTCACGAAATGTGTTAAAGAGGTTAGCAAAGGGGCAGATGTTGTCAGCTAAATCTATTCACAAAAGTAAGGATAAACAAAAGCTTCACTATAATAAGATTGCTATAGAGTGGGAACTTAAGGTGCATCAATCAGGTGTGGTATTGGACCAAGTGCCCGAAAATAGTTTAATGGCAAGGTAGATAAGTGACTTCCCTAAAATTAAGCATGTTGGTCAAGTGACATATAAGATAGATGTAAAGAATCGAGAAGTAGTTGGATGAGCATATTATGTAAATATGCTTAAGTCATGATACACTAGAGTCAAATCTGAAATTTGTGTGACGATGTGTTTAGAGGCTAGTAGTAACGAGAGTGAACTTAGATCCTTATGAGCAGACAGGAGTATTAAAATTTTTGAAGGGTTAACTCCTAAGCAACGGGAGGAAGTGCCTGAGATTATGAGAGTGTATTTGATGATAGGCTAGGGCAGACCTGGTTAGTTAAGTATTTGACAAAGTAACCTCTAATTTTGCAATAAAGATATCCAATAGAAGGGTACCATAACATATAAAGAGACTTCTAATAGTGCAGATAGAAGGAATAATTAGGAAATACTCTAGCCGTATGTATCGGCTGTAGTTTTACTACCTACGATTAATAGGGTAAGGTTATGTATTGATCTGAGGAAGTTGAATGAAGTGACTATCAGTTTGAAATAAGCACTGAAGTAAAAAAAAAAAAAACAGAGAGACGTTAGCCACCATTGTGCAAACTGATGTGTCTGATATAACTATATGGATAATACTGAGTCAAATAGGTGAGGATGGCATGGAACATCCAGCGGTGTATTTTATCCAAAAACTACTAGCATGAGTAAAAGCCTTAGCCACAGCTGAAAAAGAGTGAAAAATCATAAATAATATTCAACGTTAAACTGGTACACAATTAAAAACATTTTATTTAGGTCTATCTATGATCTTCAAAAAGTTGACGACTCTACATGTTTTGACGTTACAACGTCATCCTCATGTGTTATGAAAGTCAACAATTTTTCCAACTATGTATTTCATATGAGCATACATATATATATATATATCCCCCAAGTCTATTTTCCATGTTAAAAAGCAAAATATTTTAGAATGAGCTCTGTTTTATTATAAATATTATTTCTAGTTCAAACAAACATTGAGCATAGAAATTTTTCAAATACTGGAAAAACATTTCTTGTAGTAGAAGGTTATTTTATCTATGAGATCGAATAAAATGAATCCCCATGATATGGTAAAATGGTCCCCATTCAACTCATAGCAACTGAAATGCTTCCGGTAGGGATCGGGAAGACCTTGCGTCATGCGCAGCTTGCGCATTATCTAGGAAAACGGTACAAATGAACGTGGGTATTAAAGAGAGGGGGTCAGTGATGTAGATTGCAACCAGAGCTTCTGCAGAAATAAATATTATTTGTATAAGGTAAGACGTCCCCACTGAAGACCTCGCATCATAAACAATCCAACGTTATAAAAGATCAGTGAACTGTTTCTTTTACGACATATTTGATTGTCTATAATTTCTAATTCTTTGAAATGAAAAACTAAAGATTCTGCAAAAAATCTACTTTATAGCCATAAAAAAAATTCAAAGTGCTTACTTTGTATCAAAGTTGTTGTAAAACCAAAAACTGAAGATGTCATTTAATTAATTATATTCGCCTCCGTCCGCCAGTGACTTTATTCGCTGCGTCACTTTATGACTCACTTTCACCTATGTTATATTAATTAAATCGACTTTGGAGCTTTATCACGTCATTACAGTCTATGCCATCATTCTGGTCATACTCTATCTCATGACCGTGCATCTTGACAATAACCCTGTAGTGTAGTTTCCATTGCAAATGGCGACGTCTTAAGGCTATCATGTCCAAAGCACACAACTTATACCTGCATGGTTTCATAAGCCGTCTAATCTACGAGTGCGATAGTTTCCAAGCACCTGTTTAAACAGTCTAATTGCACCGAACTCCATAGACTCAGCATTAAGCAAATTGACCAGTATATATTTATGTGAAATAGCATATATAAACGTTTCATTCTCTAGCTGCTTGATGTATGTGATGATTTAAAGGGAGGCATGACGTATCCTAGTGAACTCACACCTTCTTGGTTGTTTTTTTAAGGATGGAGATCATGTTGCATACTGTTGCCACTGGCTTTTGTGTTCGTCGATCGTTTTTCGCCTGTTACAAGACGTCTCAAACTTGCCTACCACGGCTGTGGTATGGCCTTCTGTATGGTCCTGGTTTACAAAGTTGATATATATTCATTTTTTCTTCAAAAGCCATTAAGTACAAGGAATATTCCCATCTTAAAAATTCTAAATCGTCGATCTGAACACACCTATATATATGCTCTGAGTTGTAAAAGTTTATTACATACTATTTCCCAAACCGATCAATTTCAATTTGAATGTAAAAACAACTTTAGTACTTGGTATTTCCCACATGAATACCACCTTATGTGACACGAGAGCTAAACGGCCAGGTCAGAGGTATAAATGTTCAGGTATAATCACCTTAATTCAATATTGATAACTAGAAGGACGACAAATAGTCAGTAGTACTCGCCACCTTTGCATTTAATCGTAAGTCACAAGCGAGATGATAGTTACTATTACTCACAGCTGAAAGTGTATAAGTTTTTCAGTGGTATATGTCGACTGGATCCTTCAGCCAGGGACACTTACTATAAGACTACGCTCATCTCTACCAAAACAGCAGAGTAGCTTATGTGACAATAATGAAAAACCATAAAAAGTTCTAATAGCTGCGAGAAAACGTTCGTGAAACTTACACTATGTTATAAAACAGAACTACATAAAACTACATACGATATAATAAAAGCATAAGCACGTCCAGTTTCTATGTATTTTAACACTGAAAACGAATTATAATGTTTATATTGGACTTTTAAAAAAGGAAAATCATATATTTATTTTTTACTTTAACAGTTTATATAAATATGCTTATCTCATACTTGCATGTGTAACATTTACTTCATCTTTCTCATATGTGATAATAAGTGCATCCAGTGTTAACATTATTAAACTGACAGAAGGTTAGTGTTAATCGAATAGAAATATCCCTGTGCTATTTCTCCGAAATTACAATTTCGTTAGAAACGCTTCTGTATAACTAAGATGGTTTAATTTTAGGATATATATTTTATTTCAATATAATATGTTAGTGAAACGTCATAATTGACATTATATAAAACGTAATTTAATGTCATTTTGTTTCATTTTTTGATGGGTGTCATTCATTATATCTAATGAAGAATCATTTATGTCTTACAAAATTCCGAGCAAGTTGCAATTTTGTCAACCTTAATTTTTAGACTTAATCCATAGTAACGTTATATTATATGGATCTTAGTCATTATGGATATACTTGCTTTAAGTATTACTATGGATATGATTAACTTCTGTTTTATCTTTATCTGTTATAATAAAAAGGTATTTTTTCAGTAACTGAAATAGACGTTAGTATTACTTTTTAAAGTTCTAAACAATGTATGCTTTCTTGTTTCCACTTTTTTAAAAACCTACTTTAAGTACTTGTTCTCAGTTCTCATAAATTTTAATGTCTTAATCATAAAATTCTCATTTATCCAATCGTCTTCTTGTGGGCTAAGTGTTTCCATACAGACTCTGAAAATTCTGTATATTTTGAATTGACGTAATGAATTTTATTTGATAGAGCCACACGTGACACGAGATTTTATCCGCTTGTCTGATAACGAGTTTTGAGTTTATCTGCTATAATAAACAGAAAGTGGCATGTAAGCAGAAGCTACTGAGGAAAAAGACTTGTGGTTAGTTTATACGTACATATGTTAATTCTAGTCAATTTTAACTGAAAAATGAATTGTATATTCCACTCAGAGTTTCAAAAATTAAAATGTCTCTGTATGTTGTAGAACGGATTTCTACATCGTTGATATTCTTCAGAGAAGAATGAAACTTGACTTTCAAATTAATATTAGTAATACCACTCCATTCTTATTTAGAGTTTAGTTAACACATTTAGATAAGAAGAAACCATGGATGTGCTTTTTCTCACTGAATATAAACAACATCACACTATTAGAAATACTTGTAGATAAATTATACGAAAACCACTAAGAAAATATGTTTTTATCCAGAAAGCACCATGATGTTAAATACTTCTAAAGGAAATGATTTAGGTACTTCGGGTTTGAAGCTTAAATTATTTTACATGATAACACTATAATGGTCGCCCTCTGGTTAACTTTCTTATACAAGTACAATGGTTCATCATTACTGAACTAAACCCCCACAAACAATTACCACGATGAATCAAACCTCCTTGTTAACTTCTTGAAGTTACATTGGTCCGTCATATTCTCTACATTTACACAAAGTTACAGTGGTACACCTCTCTTTGTAGTTACCTTCTATATTTAATCACATTTCCCGTTTCCTACTAACACTAATAAACATGAAGGATCTATTTATCCAAAATTGTAAGATTCATTTAGTTTAATAAGTTCTAAAAGGCCCGGCATGGCCAGGTGGCTAGGGCGCTCGACTCGCAATCCGAGGGTCACGGTTTCGAATCCCCGTCACACCAAACATGCTCGCCCTTTCAGCCGTGGGGGCTTTAT